>NC_133333.1:10967307-11021286 GCF_042186555.1 Aquarana catesbeiana | reverse complement strand
ACAAGGGGAGATTAGAGGAGCACCGAATGGAAAATTCTGGTACCGAAAAATGTAGAACCCGAAAAAGTTTGGGGGTTCTAAAGTATTTATCTAGCAAAAAAAAAAAAAAGATTTTAACTTGAAACCAACAAATGTCAGAAAAAGGTTTAGTGTTTAAGTGGGTTACACTTCCCTCATTTACACACCAAAGTCTATTCCTTTGATCTAAAGGACAAATTGTTACAACGTTTATACTTAAGTTCCACTGCTAAAGAATGTTGTGAGAGCAGAGAGAATTCTCTGCATAGAACGAAATACTTTGTCAAGATCACAAGGGGGGGAAACAAAATTGCGAAAATGATTCATTGTGCAGCTCTACACACACACACACACCATATCTTTTATATATATACCCTGTTTCCCCCAAAATAAGACCTAGCGTCATTGTCGGCGATGGCTGCAATATAAGCCCTACCCCCCAAATAAGCCCTAGTTAAAGTCCTTGTTGGTCTTATTTTCAGGGTAGGGCTTATTTTTGGGGAAACAGGGTAGGGCTTATTTGGGGGGTAGGGCTTATATTGCAGCCATCACTGACAATCACGCTAGGTCTTATTATCGGGGAAACAGGGTATATATATATATATATATATATATATATATATATATATATATATATATATATACACACACACACACATAACATATGTTTGGGGGTTCCAAGTAATTTTCTAGCAAAAATTACTGAGAACAAAAAGTTACAATGTTTATAGTTATCTACTAGCCCAGACAATGTTGTGAAAATCTTGACAGGCCGCCCGTTTTTTTTTTTTTTTTCTTTTGACAGCTGAGTGAGCAGAGAACTGTCTACATTTATTATATGAATGAATCGGGAAATTCTGTATAGAGATTGTGAGGGGGGGGGGGGGGGGGGTGAATCGAGATCACGATTAATCGTGCAGCTCTAAACTAAACTCTGTCCAGGAAGTAAGGCAGGAGTAATGGAGCAGTGTGTTTTTTTTTTAAAGCTATGAAGAGAGTGAGGTAAGCCTGTGTAGAATGAATGGAAAGCTGTTTGCAAATTAAGTACATTAAAGAGGAAGTAAAGCTCTTCTTATTTTCACTTTCTTTCTTTTACCCCGCAAAGTAAAAAGCATAAAGTGCTAGTATGCATCGCATAAATTCACCCCCCCCCCCCCCCCCAACTACTACAGCAGCTCCGAAAGGGAACAGGAAGTTGGGTGTCCTTGGGATAAATGCTCTCCCCCCCCCCTGCAAAAGATTTATTGATGATCTCTTCTTCCGCTGTGACAACTTTGGAGGGGGTGGGTGGTACAGAATAAAATCTTTCCCCCACTGCTACAGCTCCAAAAGTAAAACAGAAAATAAGGTGTCCTTGCGATAAATGCTCCCCCCCCCCCCCCCCCACTGCAAAAGATGTCTTGCTAAACAGGAAGCGCGTCTGCACAGAATAAATTCTTCCCCCCGCTCTGGCAACTTTGGAAGGGGTGGAAACAGAGTAAACTCGCGCCACCCACCCCCACAACTACTACAGCTCCAAAAGCGAACAGGAAGTTGGGTGTCCTTGGGATAAATGCTCCCCCCCCCTGCAAAAGATTTGTTGATAAACAGACAACGCCTGTGCACAGAATAATCTCTTCCTCCGCTGAGACAGCTTTGGAGGGGGTGAGAACAGAATGAAATCTTTCCCCACTGCTACAGCTCTAAAAGTAAAACAGGAAATAAGGTGTCCTTGCTATAAATGCTCCCCCCCCCCCCACTGTCACAGCTTGGTGGGTGAACAGGAAGCCAGGTGCGCCCAGTATACCCTTCCTCCTCCCTCAGCTAGGCCTGTCCTCTGAACACTCACAGCGCCATCTCCGCCTCCATCTCCTTCAGCTTATCCTCTCCGCTCTTCCCCGCCATCTTCGCTTCTCTTCGTGTCTCCCTCCCTCTCTCCCAGTCCTGTAATCGTCTCTACACAGCCCGGGCGCACAGCGATACCGTCACTTCCGGTCTTCCGTGCGTCAGAGCGTCGGTAGAGGAGGAGGGGGCGTGCTGAACGTGCTGGGACGCAGCGTCACGCCGCCATCTTTGTGTGGGGCGAGAGTGAGGGAAAATCTGCCCAGGCTGGGATGTCATCATACAGAGGTGGGGGATGTGACATTGTTTAGTGATAATAATTGTGTGTTCAGATTTGTGTTGTCATTGTCATCATGATGTGAATGTTTATTGATTGAGGATATGATTGTTTTATGTGTGTATGTGTATATATATGTATAAATATATATGGATACATTGTATAGATAACTGCAACATGATACATTGTATTGTATCTGATCAGCTTATCGATATGATACAAATATACATTCCTGCTGAGGGCTGCGTTTAGCATGCGTTGACACGCGTTTTCTTTACGTGTTGCGTTGATTTGCATGTTTTCTTTTTTTTTCAATCGCTGAAACCAAAATACTTGTTTTTTTTTTGGAGGGCTGAGAATGGAAAGGCAGCTGGTAAGGAGGGATCAATATCTTACAGAGCGTTTAATACATTGATTACCGGTCATAGGGATGATTACTATAGGAATTTATATTTTTTTCCGGTCATTTCTATTTCAAATCCCCTGAAAAAAGGGAGATTAGAGGAGCACAGAATGGGAAATTTTGGTGCAGAAATATGCAGAACCCCAAAATGACAGTTTTTTAAATATATATATATATATATATATATATATATATATATATATATATATATATATATATATATATATATATATATATATATATATATTTATTTACTTATTTATTTTTTTATTTTTATTTTTTTTTTAATTAAATTGTATTTATTCGACTTTTTATTTTCTTAGCATTTAAAAAAAACATTTCAAACATTATCTTGAGACATATACAAGGGGAGATTAGAGGAGCACCGAATGGGAAATTTTGGTACCGAAAAATGCAGAACCCGAAAATGACAGTTTTTAAAAAAAAAAAATATATATATATATATATATATATATATATATATATATATATATATATATATATATATATATATATATTTTTTTTTTTATTAAATGGTATTTATTGTATTTTATTCGACCTTTTATTTTTTTAGCACTTAAAAAAAAAATTCAAACATTATCTTGAGACATATACAATGGAAGATTAGAGGAGCACCGAATAGGACATCTAGGGTACCGAAAAATGCAGAACCTGAAAATGACAGTTTAAAATATATATATATATATATATATATATATATATATATATATATTTTTTTTTTTTTTTTTTAATTAAATTGTATTTTTTTCGACTTTTTATTATTTTAGCATTTAAAAAAACATTTCAAACATTATCTTGAGACATATACAAGGGGAGATTAGAGGAGCACCGAATGGGAAATTTTGGTGCCGAAAATGCGGAACCCGAAAATGACAGTTGTAAAAAAAAATATATATATATATATATATATATATATATATATATATATATATATATATATATATATATATATATATATATATATTAAATTGTATTTTGTTCGACTTTTTATTTTCTTAGCATTTAAAAAAAAACATTTCAAACATTATCTTGAGACATATACAAGGGGAGATTAGAGGAGCACCGAATGGGAAATTTTGGTACCAAAAAATGCAGAACCCGAAAATGACAGTTTGTAAATTATTATTATTATTATTATTTTTCTTATTAAATTGTATTTTATTATTATTATTATACAGGATTTATATAACGCCAAAAGTTTGCACAGTGCTTTACAACATAAGGGCATTTTATTCGACTTTTCATTTTTATTAGCACTTAAAAAAAATGTCAAAAATTATCTTGAGACATATACAATGCAATAAAAAAAATAAAAATGTTAATTAATAAGTCATACTCGGATTTACCATCAGGGTCTGATATAATTTCATAATATAGTTTATTTTCCTTAAATTCGACTTTTTAAAGCCATTTCTGCCCGGAAGATGACCAGGCCATTTTTTGCGATACGGCGCTGTGTTACTTTAACTGACAGTTGCGTGGTCGACGCTGTACCCAAATAAAATTGATGTCATTTTTTTTCTTTCTTTCTTTTGATGATATTTGATCACCTCTGCTTTTTTTTTTGCACTAAATTATATTGTGTTTGTTTACACTAAAATGAATTTTAGTGTTTTTTTTTTTTTTTTTGAAAAAACAAAAACGCAGAGGTGATCAAATACCACCAAAGAAAGCTCTATGTGTGGGGAAAGAAATGATATTTGTATTTTTATTATTTATTGTATTAAATTGTTTTATTAATAATAATATATCTTTTATTGATATAAGTATTTATTGATATCCAATCTTATGCTACAAGATTATATAGATTATATATTATTATTATTATTTTATTTGAATAATGGTAAAATCTTTTAATAACCATTTTTTGTTTTTTTGTTAGAAATTAATGTATCCTCCCCCCCCCCCCCCCCCCCATTCCACAAAGTATTTATTTTATCAAAGCAGGCAAAAGAAAAAAATGCAGAGGTGATCAAATACCACCAAAGAAAGCTCTATTTGTGGGGGAAAAAATGATATTGTATTTTATGTGTTTATTATTTATTGTATTAAATTTTTTATTGATAATAATATATCTTTTATTTATATAAGTATTTATTGATATCCAATCTTATTGCTATAAGATTATATATTTTATTTTTATATATTTATATTATTATTATTTTATTTTAATAATAGTAAAATCATTTAATAACCATTTTTTTGTTAGAAATTACTGTACCCCCCCCCCCCCATTTCCACAAAGTATTTATTTATCAAAGCAGACAAAAAAAACGCAGAGGTGATCAAATACCACCAAAAGAAGGCTCTATTTGTGGGGAAAAAAATGATTTTTGTATTTTATGTATTTATTATTTATTGTATTAAATTGTTTTATTAATAATAATATATCTTTTATTGATATAAGTATTTATTGATATCCAATCTTATTGCTACAAGACTATATATTTTTTATCATTATTATTTTATTGTAATAATAGTAAAATAATTTAATAACAATTCTTTTGTTAGAAATTACTGTATCCCCCCCCCTTTCCAAAAAGTATTTTTTTCTCAAAGCAGACAAAAGAAAAAAATGCAGAGGTGATCAAATATCACCAAAGAACGCTCTATTTCTGTGTGTGTGTGTGTGGGGGGGGGGGGGGGGGCTGATATTTGTATTTTATGTATTTATTATTTATTGTCATTAAATTGTTTTAATAATAATAATATATCTTTTATTGATATAAGTATTTATTGATATCCAATCTTATTTCTATAAGATTATATATTTTATTTTTATATTTTTTTTATTATTAGTATTTTATTTTAATAATAGTAAAATCATTTAATAAACCTTTTTTTTTTTTGTTAGAAATTACTTTATCTCGCCCCCCCCTTTCCACAAAGTATTTATTTTCTCAAAGCAGACAAAAAAAAACGCAGAGGTGATCAAATACCACCAAAAGAAAGCTCTATTTGTGGGGGGAAAAATTATATTTGTATTTTATGTATTTATTATTTATTGTATTAAATTGTTTTATTAATAATAATATATCTTTTATTGATATAAGTATTTATTGATATCAAATCTTATTGCTATAAGATTATTAATTTTATTTTTATATATTTATTATTATTATTATTTTATTTTAATAATAGTAAAATCATTTAATAACCATTTTTGTTTTTTTAGTTAGAAATGACTGTACCTCGCCCCCCCCCCCAAAGCATTTATTCTCTCAAACCAGATAATAAAATGGTGGCAGTCACAGTTTTTTATGTTGAACAATATTTGTGCAGTTATTTATCAAATGCATATTTTTAAGAAAAAAAAATACACTAAAATTAATTTTAGTGCAAACAAACACAATATAATTTACAGCATAAAACAACAAAAAAGAAAATGACTAAAGTGTGTTCACATTTCAGTGTAAAAAAAATCTCCCATAAAGTGCAGCACAATCACAACTCACAACCAGAATATAAGACTATATAAAGATACTAATATTGCGCATAAACTATAACTACTAGTGCTGGGCATAAAATAGTACCAGAAAATAAAATATAAACAACTCAATATCGATATCAGTATAATCAATGCATATGTGCAAAAAAAGATAAATACACATAAAAATAAAGTTGGTGCTTCCTTCAAAAATGTGTTCCAAAATATCTTTGTTCCGTGAAATCTTGCTTCCAAATCAACCCAATCCACCACGGTGAGCCACCACCTCACAATGTGGCACCTACCTCAGTATTTGACCCACACAAAGGTAAAGTCTAAAGCGCTTGTCCAGCAACCTGAGTGATGTGCTCCACAGTTACACTATATTACCAAAAGTATTGGGACGCCTGCCTTTACACCCACATGAGCTTTGATGGCATCCCAGTCTTAGTCCGTAGGGTTCAATTTTGGGTTGGCTCCACCCTTTGCAGCTATAACAGCTTCAACTCTTCTGGGAAGGCTGTCCACAAGGTTTAGGAGGGTGTCTATGGGGATGTTTGACCATTCTTCCAGAAGAGCATTCGTGAGGTCAGGCACTGATGTTGGACGAGATCGCTTCTCGGCCTTTTGGCTAAGATCAAGTGTAGTATCTGTTCTTATCAGTTGCCAGGAGGTGGCGCTTGCTTCCGTCCCGGATCTACGACGATGGTGGTATCAGGGGTGGCGGAGGATATGCAAAACCTGCTGGCGTAAAGGTAACCTGGAGCGGTTTGTAGCCGAAAGGGAAGCCTTCTGATGGGGATGGAGAACCACTGGGTCTGACCCAGAGGGTCGGGTCCCTGGCCTTCTGGCCTGGATTGGAGCAGTCCTAGCTCCGTACATTTTCTCGGGAGAGAACACCGGCTCCTCCTTTGGGGGGGGGGAATTAGGAGGGAGGGATGGGAGTGAAGGGTGAGCCTGATGGTGAAGGGCTCTCCCTGAGCTCCCAGAACTTCAGTCCTTCCTGTGTGGAGTGGGGGCTGTGATGGTCTGGGTTGTTGGTCAGTGTTGCACGAAAAGCCAGTGGTGAATGCGCCCCTGAAGTGGCAGTTCAGGGGTGCCGTACAGTCACAGTGTTCAGGCACTTGATTTATGGCACCAAGGTCACTTCACCACAACACACGTTTTTTTCGCACCTGCCTCTAGGGCCAAGCCTTTTGGCTAGGACCAGGGGAAATTTTTATTCCTGTCCGAAGGGCCAGTCATTGTATTGCACAATGGCCACTTTCACTTCTCCTATCTTCCTTCTCCCCACTCTCTTTTTATTTACCCCTGTGGGCGTCACTTTTTCTGTATTTTTTTGTCACGTTTGTCCCAGTGTGATTAGTGGGGTGTGGGTCCTCGGGCCTACTCTGAATGTCTTGGGAGGGGGTGGACATAGGCCTTCTGGCTTGGTTCGCCCTCTCTCATGGGGTCTCCCTTCGGGGGAGTCCCACCTTGTACTTGGGTGGGTCTGTTTCGGCAGACCTTCCAGACAACGGGGGTCCGTCTGGTTTCGGCCAGATGGTCCCATGTGAAGTACCTCAGTCCCTATCTGGAGCCTAACGCCCGGGGGATCGGGGTAAGCATAGGTGTGCGCAGCCTATTGTATTAGGGGGTGCACCCTTAAGCTCAAACACACATGCATGTGTCTACATATATATGAACCCCGGCACATTAATCTCCCTGCCGACACAGTGAAAGAGAAGAACATAAACACTTTTCTTATGGCAGAGCAGGTAAGAGCGAGATCTTTACCATGTTCCTGCGGCTACACAGAGCGATAACAATAATGCGCATGGGGTGATTAGGGTGTGCCTGGGCACACCCGGCACACCCTGTGTGCACGCCTATGGGGGTAAGGTCTTTCCCTGGTGGAGGATCAGTGTAACGCCTGTTGCACGTTTTTGTGTGTCACTCTTTATGTGTGTGTGCACTTTTTTTGGCACCGGGTGGAAGTTTTTTGGGTGAAAAAAATCAGTGCCTGACCTCACAAATGCTCTTCTGGAAGAATGGTCAAACATTCCCATAGACACACTCCTACCCTGGACAGGTAGGTGTGCACTTTACATTTTTTTTCCCCAGGCAGAACTCCTATTTAAGGATGGACATCCATGGAAAAATGTTAAAAATCACACTTTCGGGCGTCACGCCGCCCCGCCTACTGACGCGTTTCGTCACGTGACTCCTGACTTAAAGGGGTTGTAAAGGTAAACGTTTTTTCACCTTAATGCATTCTATGCATTAAGGTGAAAAAACATCTGACAATACCGGCCCCCCCATTTTACTTTCCTGACCCCTCGAAAGTCCCGCGGTCGGTCCCGACATCTTCTTCGCCGCTCAGCCTGGCCGTTGATTGGTTACAGTGGATGGATTGAAAGCAGCACAGCCATTGGCTCGCGCTGCTGTCAATCACATCCAATGAAGCGGGCCGAGTGATACAGTGAGCGGCTATGGCCGCCGGCTGTATCACGGGAGCGCGCCCGCAAGCACTCAACACACCATGCGAGGGAGCTCGCATGAAAGTGTTGAGTCCTTGCGGGGGGGAGCCGAGACAGCCGCCGAGGGACCCCAGAAGACCAGGTTCGGGGCCACTCAAAATGAGCTGCACAGTGGAGGTAAGTATAACATGTTTGTTATTTAAAAAAAAATAAAATAAATAACTTTAGTGATCCTTTAATCATAGGAGAAAAAAAAAAACAAAAAAACAAAACAATATAATACACACTTTTTTGGTAAGATATAAAAAATAGGGTGGAATAAATAGATACCAAACTTGTCAAGTGTTAATCCCTTGGAATGACCAAAAAAATAAAGCCGATGCTTTGACCAATTCCCGACCGCACTATAGCCGAATGACAGCTACAGCGCGGTCCTTCAGTTCTGGGAGGGCGTCATATGATGTTCACCCGTGATCGCGCATGGTGCGCGCCCGCTGCAGTGTGCTGTGTGGTCGCTGTGTTTTTAGGACTTCAGTTGATCACAGATTGTGGGTAAAGAGCCAATAACATCGGCCCTTTACCACATGATCAGCTGTGTCCAATCACAGCTGATCACGATGTAAACACAAACCGATTATCAGCATTCCTTTCCTCACGCTGACAGTATGAGGAGAGGGCCGATAACCGCTTTGTGTGAAGGGGACATCTACACTGATAATCAAGGCACAGATTATCAGTGCAGTCCCAGCTGTGCCCATCAGTGCTGCCAATCAGTGCCCATCAGTGCTGCCTATCAGTGCCTCCTCATCAGTGTCACCTGTCAGTACCGCTTACCAGTGTCCATCAGTGCCCATCAGTGTTCATCAGTGCCAGGTATCAGTGCCCATCAGTGCCTATCAGTGTCCATCAGTGCCAGTTATTAGTGCCCATCAGTGCCAGTTATCGGTGCCCATCAGTGCCTATCAGTGACCATCAGTGTCAGTTATCATTGCCCATCGGTGCCAGTTATCAGTGCCCATCAGTGCCAGTTATCAATGCCAGTTATCAGTGTCCATCAGTGCCAGTTACCAGTGTCCATCAGTGCCAATTATCAGTGCCCATCAGTTCCAGTTATCAGTGCCCATCAGTGTCCATCAGTGCCAGTTATCAGTGCCCATCAGTGCCCCTCAGTGTCCATCAGTGTCAGTTATCAGTGCCCATCAGTGCCAGTTATCAGTGCTCATAAGTGTCCATCAGTGCCTATCAGTGTCCATCAGTGTCAGTTATCAGTGTCCATTGGTGCCAGTTATCAGCGCCCATCAGTGTCCATCAGTGCCCATCAGTGCCAGTTACCAGTGCCCATCTATGCCCATTAGTGTCCATCAGTGCCAATTATCAGTGTCCATCAGTGCCAGTTATCAGTGCCCATCAGTGTCCATCAGTGCCTATCAGTGCCCATCAATGTCAGTTATCAGTGCCCATCAGTGTCCATCAGTGCCAGTTATCAGTGCCCATCAGTGTTCATCAATGCAAGTTATCAGTGCCCATCAGTGCCTATCAGTGTACATCAGTTACCAGTGCCCATCAGTGGCAGTTATCAGTGCCCATCAGTGCCAGTTATCAGTGCCAGTTATCAGTGCCCATCAGTTTCCATCAATGCCAGTTACCAGTGCCCATCAGTGTCCATCAGTGTCAGTTACCAGTGCCCATCTGTGCCAGTTATCAGTGCCAGTTATCAGTGCCCATCAGTCTCCAGCAATGCCAGTTACCAGTGCCCATCAGTGTCCATCAGTGTCAGTTACCAGTGCCCATCGGTGCCAGTTATCAGTGCCAGTTATCAATGCCAGTTACCAGTGTTCATCAGTGCCAATTATCAGTGCTCATCAGTTCCAGTTATCAGTGACCATCAGTGTCCATCAGTGCCAGTTATCAGTGCCCATCAGTGCCTCTCAGTGTCCATCAGTGCCAGTTATCAGTGCCCATCAGTGCCTCTCAGTGTCCATCAGTGTCAGTTATCAGTGCCCATCAGTGTCCATCAGTGCCAGTTATCAGTGCCCACCAGTCTCCATCAGTGCCAGTTATCAGTGCCCATAAGTGTCCATCAGTGCCTATCAGTGTCCATCAGTGTCAGTTATCAGTGTCCATTGGTGCCAGTTATCAGCGCCCATCAGTGCCCATCAGTGTTCATCAGTGCCAGTTACCAGTGCCCATCAGTGTCCATCAGTGCCAGTTACCAGTGCCCATCAGTGCCAGATATCAGTGCCCATCAGTGCCAGTTACCAGTGCCCATTAGTGTCCATCAGTGCCAGTTATCAGTGCCCATCAGTGTCCATCAATGCCAGTTATCAGTGCCCATCAGTGCCCATCAGTGCCAGTTATCAGTGCAAGTTATCTGTGCCCATCAGTGTCCATCAGTGCCAGTTATCAGTGCCCATCAGTGCCAGTTATCAGTGCCCATCAGTCTCCATCAGTGCCAGTTATCAGTGCCCATCAGTCTCCATCAATTCCAGTTACCAGTGCTGATCAGTGCCAGTTATCAGTGCCCATCAGTCTCCATCAATTCCAGTTACCAGTGCCGATCAGTGCCAGTTATCAGTGCCTATCAGTGTCCATCAGTGCCAGTTATCAGTGTCCATCAGTGCCAGCTATCAGTGTCCATCAGTGTCCATTGGTGCCAGTTATCAGTGCCCATCAGTGCCAGTTATCTGTGCCAGTTACTAGTGCCCATCAGTGTCCATCAGTGCCAGTTACCAGTGCCCATCAGTGCCAGTTATCAGTGCCCATCAGTGCCAGTTATCAGTGCCAGTTATCAGTGCCCATCTGTGCCCATTAGTGCCCATCTGTGCCAGTTATCAGTGCCAGTTATCAGTGCCCATCAGTCTCCAGCAATGCCAGTTACCAGTGCCCATCAGTGTCCATCAGTGTCAGTTACAAGTGCCCATCGGTGCCAGTTATCAGTGCCCATCAGTGCCAGTTATCAATGCCAGTTACCAGTGTTCACCAGTGCCAATTATCAGTGCTCATCAGTTCCAGTTATCAGTGACCATCAGTGTCCATCAATGCCAGTTATCAGTGCCCATCAGTGCCTCTCAGTGTCCATCAGTGCCAGTTATCAGTGCCCATCAGTGCCTCTCAGTGTCCATCAGTGTCAGTTATCAGTGCCCATCAGTGTCCATCAGTGCCAGTTATCAGTGCCCATCAGTCTCCATCAGTGCCAGTTATCAGTGCCCATAAGTGTCCATCAGTGCCTATCAGTGTCCATCAGTGTCAGTTATCAGTGTCCATTGGTGCCAGTTATCAGCGCCCATCAGTGCCCATCAGTGTTCATCAGTGCCAGTTACCAGTGCCCATCAGTGTCCATCGGTGCCCATCAGTGCCAGTTACCAGTGCCCATCAGTGCCAGATATCCGTGCCCATCAGTGCCAGTTACCAGTGTCCATTAGTGTCCATCAGTGCCAGTTATCAGTGCCCATCAGTGTCCATCAATGCCAGTTATCAGTGCCCATTAGTGTCCATCAGTGCCCATCAGTGCCAGTTATCAGTGCAAGTTATCTGTGCCCATCAGTGTCCATCAGTGCCAGTTATCAGTGCCCATCAGTGCCAGTTATCAGTGCCAGTTATCAGTGCCCATCAGTCTCCATCAGTGCCAGTTATCAGTGCCCATCAGTGTCCATCAGTGCCAGTTATCAGTGTCCATCAGTGTCTATCAGTGTCCATCAGTATCCATTGGTGCCAGTTATCAGTGCCCATCAGTGCCAGTTATCAGTGCCAGTTACCAGTGCCCATCAGTGTCCATCAGTGCCAGTTACCAGTGCCCATCAGTGCCAGTTATCAGTGCCCATCAGTGCCAGTTATCAGTGCCAGTTATCAGTGCCCATCTGTGCCCATTAGTGTCCATCAGTGCCAATTATTAGTGCCCATCAGTGCCTACAACTACCACTGTGGAGAATATACATCTTTATATCGTTATGACACAAAGAACACATGAGATTATGTTATGAGTGTAAATGATTTTAATGTGAAACACTTTTAAATGATGATAAGTTGTGAATTTTGTATTTTTGAAGTCTATCATCGTTTATATTGAGCATAAAGAGGCACCAAAATTCCGGCCACAGAAAATAGGATTATCTGCGCTTTGCCGATAGGGAACAAAATGTGCCGATAATGGCGCCAAAATGCATTTTTTGCCATGATTTTACCTCCATTTTACGGTGCTATGGGTGTGCTTTTCATAGATCATGTGACTCAAAAACCAAATCAAAAAACATAACCCGGGTGCGTTATTAATGCGTTCTTCCTGCGTTTTCATGGCATTTCAACTTGGACTTTTAGCTGACCAAAAATGCAGCAAGCAGGATTTTTAACCACCAGGACCTATTTCTGACACTTATTGCTTACAAGTTAAAATTTTTATTTTGTGCTAGAAAATGACTTAGAACCCACAAACATTATATATATTTTTTTAGCAGAGACCCTAGAGAATAAAATGGCTGTTGTTGCAATATTTATTGTCACACTGTATTTGCGCAGCTGTCTTTCAAATGCATTTTTTTGGGAAAAAATGCACTTCAACGAATTAGAAAAAAAACTAAACAGTAAAGTTATCCCAATTTTTTTGTACAACATGAAAGATAATGTTACGCCGAGTAAATAGATACCTAACATGTCATGCTTTAAAATTGCGCACACTCGTGGAATGGTGACAAACTACAGTAAAAAAAAATCTCCATAGGTGATGCTTTAAAAAAATGTAATGGTTACCTGTTTAAAGTTACGGAGGAGGTCTGGTGCCAGAATTATTGCTCTCGCTCTGACAATTGCGGCGATACAGCACGTGTGGTTGAAACACTGTTTATATTTGTGGGAGTGACTTACATATGCGTTTTCTTTGGTGCGTGAGCTTTAAATAAAAAATATATATTTTTAATTTTTTTTTTTTAAATTATAAATTATTTCTTTTTATTTATTTTTTTTTTTTTTATTTAATTTTTTTTACAATGTCCCATTAAAAAAAGTTTTCCTTGATCACTCTTATTGTGGTCACAAGATCAAGGAAAACTTTTGGAAATTTCGGAAATTGGAAAATTTCAGAAATTCGAATTCGGAGATTTGAAATTTCAGAAGTTCGGAAATTCGAAATTTCATAAATTTGAAAATAAGAATGAAAATTTGAAAATTCAAAAGAATGAAAATCTGAAAATTCGAAAACCCAAAAATCTGAAATAATAACTAACTAATAATAAATATTAAATTATAGGTATTGGAATTTCCTTTTAAATTTGGCTGTTAGTGAACGTAACGAGTACGAATTTATCCGAAGTTATCTGAAATAGAAAATGCCGTATCTAAACAAATGGAAGGTAACGATCTAATAATAATAAATAACAATAATAATAAAAAATAACTTTTTATTATTATTATTTATTATTAATTTGTTCCATTCCATTTGTTTAGATGCGGCATTCTTTATTTAGGATAATTCGTAACTTCAGATAAATTTTTATTCGTTACGTTCACAAATAGCCTAATTTGACAGAAAATTCCAATATCTATAATTTAATAGTTAGTTATTATTTTGAATTGTACTGATTTTCTTTCTTTATTTCAGATTTTCAAATTTTTGAAAATTCGGAAATTCAAAATTCAAAAATTTGAAAATTCGAAATTCGGAAATTTGAAAATTCAGAAATGTGAAAATTTGAAAATTCGGAAATCCGAAAATTTGGAAATTCGAAATTCAGAAATTTGAAAATCCTAATTGAATGAAAATTAGCCCCGCCCACACCATGATGTTCCCATCTCCAAACCTCACTGTTGGTATGGGGGTGTGGGGGGGGAAGAGGGGTGACCAGGGATTTTTCTTTTTCACTGTAATAAGCAATTGCTAAGACTGTCCAAAAAGGTTTAATTCATGAAACCTTGTTTACTACTGCGATGATGTGATTGGTCACAGATATCACATGGTACAGGGCCGTTGTGATTGGCCGTGGTATACCATGTGATCACTGTGACCAATCATAGAGATCACACGGTAAGTAAGCAAGGCATGAAGAATGAAAGCCATGATTTACTACTGTATATGTGATCGTTGTGATTGGTCACAGCGATCACGTGGTACCAGGGCCAATCACAGTGGTCAGGTACTGTAATCGGTTTATCGGTTGTGTCTATCGGACACAGCAGTAACAGAGGGGGACGTATGGGTACGTCTTCCTGGAACAACAGAGCACCCACCCAGTCGTTTATGTTATGTTGGCGGGGGCAGGAAGCGGTTACGTTTTTTAAAAACTTTATAGCTATCACAAGTGGGGCTACCGTGCCCCCCAATGTGATAGCCCATTTATGGAGACATTGGGGGGGGGGACTATTAGAGCACAGGTCATGTTTGAATAGCTGCATCTTTGGCTACATTAGCTAAGAAATGACAGCTGTGACCCCCGGATATGACGTAATACAGTATATGTCACTTCCGGGGTCATTAATCGCCGCAGGGATCAGGGAGCATATAGTACCTTCTCCACTTTCTTCCTGCTCCCACTGGGCAAGCCGTGTCCCACCATCCCTGGAGGGCCACTGCCCCTTTTGCCCTGCCTTAAAGACGGCCCTGGCCGTCTTTAAGGCAGGGCAAAAGGGGCAGTTGCCCTGGGCCCTGTCATTGTTGTGGGGCCCAAAGCAGCTGCCTCATACTTGCCAACTATCCCGGTTTACATCCCCTTGTCCCTTGAAGATTTAGTCCTGTGCTGTGTCCCAATATCTCAGTGTGAAGTGCTGTTACTAATGCTGCCCAGCTCTGCCCTATTGCTGTACTCCCTCACTACATACTTGCCAAAGATTTCCAGCTTTGCTCTGCATGATTCAGAATTTGCCACAGTGTATTGCCTCCTAACTAATCCCATCCCCCCCACCACTGCCACTGATCCCAGGAGTCCTAGGATCCCTAGGCGTTTTCTGTCTATTGATGGGTCCCCTCACCCCCCAAGTCCATGGTGTGCAGGCACTGAGGAGATGATGTGCCGTAACCAATCGGTGAGCAGTGACGATGTGCACTAACCTCTAGCAACCAATCAGTGAGCAGTAATATTGTGTAGTAACCTCTAGCAACCAACTAGTGAGTGGTAAGGATGTCCAGTAACCTTTAGCAACCAATCAGTGAGCAGTAATAATGTGCAGTAACCTCTAGCAACCAATTAGTGAGTGGTAAGGATGTCCAGTAACCACCCAGCAACCAATCAGTGAGCAGTAATAATGTGCAGTAACCTCTAGCAACCAATTACTGAGTGGTAAGGATGTCCAGTAACCTCTAGCAACCAATCAGTGAGCAGTATTGATGTACAGTAATCTCTAAAAACCAATTAGTGAGTGGTAAGGATGTCCAGTAACTTCTAGCAACCAATCGGTGAGCAGCATTGATGTACAGTAATCTCTAGAAACCAATCAACAAGCAGGAGCCATGTGCTGTAACCTTTAGCAACTAATCAGTGAGCCGTAATGTGTGCTGTAACCTCTAGCAGCCAGTCAGTGAGCAGTAATGATACGTTGTAACCTCCAACTAATCGGGGCCCAAAAAAGTGTTTGCCCAGGGTCCAATCAATATTAAAGACGGACCCCCACACCCATAGCTCCCAACCGTCCTTGATTTACAGCAATGTCCCTCTGTCCCTCATTCCTCCTCATTTGTCCCCCATTTTGGTCGGATCTATATAGTTGTATATAAAATAGACTTTTTAATCTTTCAAAAAGTGTTTCCCAGAGCTAAACCTTTCATCCAAATTCTAAATTGCTGCATTTGTAAATTTTAAAAGCCAATATAAAGGAATAGTAGTGGTAAAAAAAAAGTCGCTTGTGAATTTAATTAACCTTTTTTTGGGTTAATTCTCCTTTAAGGGGGTGTGGCGGGGGGGGGGCGTGTCCTATGCCTACATATATTTGCTAGCAGGTGTCCCTCATTCCCATCTCAAAATGTTGGGAGGTATGCGGCCGCACCCCCTACAAATCTGATTGACTTACTTCAACCGTGAACTAGCGATAGGATGGATCCAGTGCCTCCGGTAACATGTTTCAGGTTTTTATTTCTGTCCTTTTATCTTCTGTCTGTAGGGGGCAGCAATAAATGGGCGGTCCTCAAGTCCATCATGGCATCGTGCTGGGATCTGGAGAGGGGGGCCGAGCAAATCATCGCTGCAATGGAGAAGGATGTGACCGACCCCGGGAACTCGTGGAACGGCAACATTTGTAAGTTTCAGATTTTTTTCTTTTATATGTGTATATTTATATATACAGTGCCTGGAGAAAAGTATTCATACCCCTTGACATTTCCCACATTTTGTCATGTTACAACCAAAAACGTAAATGTATTTTATTGGGATTTTGTGTGATAGACCAACACAAAGTGGCGCATAATTGTGAAGTGGAAGGAAAATGATAAATGGTTTTCAACATTTTTTTACAAATAAATATGTGAAAAGTGTGGGGGGGGCATTTATATTCAGCTCTCTTTACTTTGATACCCCTAACTAACATCTAGTGGAACCAATTGCCTTCAGAAGTCACCTAATTAGTAAATAGAGTCCACCTGTGTGTAATTTAATCTCAGTATAAATACAGCTGTTCTGTGAAGCCCTCAGAGGTTTGTTGGAGAATCTTAGTAAACAAACAGCATCACGAAGGCCAAGGAACACACCAGACAGGTCAGGGATAAAGTTGTGGAGAAGTATAAAGCAGGGTTAGGTTATAAAAAAATCTCCCAAGCTTTGTACATCTCACGGAGCTCTGTTCAATCCATCATCGGAAAATGGAAAGAGTATGGAACAACTACAAACCTACCAAGACATGGCCGTCCACCTAAACTGACCGGCCGGGCAAGGAGAGCATTCATCAGAGAAGAGCCAAGAGGTCCATGGTAACTCTGGAGGAGCTGCAGAGATCCACAGCTCAGGTGGGAGAATCTGTCCACAGGACAACTATTAGTCGTGTTCTCCACAAATCTGCCCTTTATGGAAGAGTGACAAGAAGAAAGACATTGGAGAAAGAAAGTCATAAGAAGTCCTGTTTGTAGTTAGTGAGAAGCCATGTGGAGGACACAGCAAACATGTGGAAGAAAGTGCTCTGGTCACATGAGACCAAAACTGAACTTTATGGCCTAAAAGCAAAACGCTATGTGTGGGGAAAACTAACACTGCACATCACCCTGAACACACCATCCCCACTGTGAAACATGGTGGTGGCAGCATCATGTGGTGAGGATGCTTTTCTTCAGCAGGGACAGGGAAGCTGGTCAGAGTTGATGGGAAGATGGATGGAGACAAATACAGGGCAATGTTAGAAGAAAACCTGTTAGAGTCGGCAAAAGACTTGAGACTGGGGGGAGGTTCACCTTCCAGCAGGACAACGACCCGAAACATCCAGCCAGAGCTACAATGGAATGGTTTAGATCAAACAATATTCATGTGTTAGAATGGCCCAGTCACAGTCCAGACCTAAATCACATTGAGAATCTGTGGCAAGACTTGAAAATTGCTGTTCACAGACGTTCTCCATCCAATCTGACAGAGCTTGAGATATTTTGCAAAGTAGTAACACTGTACAGAGTATATAGTATAATGTACAGCACAGTGTACGGAGTATATAGTATAATGTACAGCACAGTGTACAGAGTGTATAGTATAATGTACGGCACAGTGTACAGAGTGTATAGTATAATGTACGGCACAGTGTACAGAGTGTATAGTATAATGTACAGCACAGTGTACAGAGTATATAGTGTAATGTACAGCACAGTGTACGGAGTATATAGTATATTGTATGGCACAGTGTACAGAGTATATAGTATAGTGTAGAGAGTATATAGTATAGTGTAGAGAGTATATAGTATAGTGTACGGCACAGTGTACAGAGTATATAGCATATTGTACAGCACAGTGTACAGAGTGTATAGTATAATGTACGGCACAGTGTACAGAGTGCATAGTATAATGTAAGGCACAGTGTACAGAGTGTATAGTATAATGTAAGGCACAGTGTACAGAGTATATAGTATAATGTACGGCACAGTGTACAGAGTATATAGTATAATGTACGGCACAGTGTACAGAGTATATAGTATAATGTACGGCACAGTGTACAGAGTGTATAGTATAATGTACGGCACAGTGTACAGGGTGTATAGTATAATGTACAGCACAGTGTACAGAGTGTATAGTATAATGTACGGCACAGTGTACAGAGTGTATAGTATAATATACGGCACAGTGTACAGAGTATATAGTATAATGTACGGCACAGTGTACAGAGTATATAGTATAATGTACGGCACAGTGTACAGAGTGTATAGCATAATGTACGGCACAGTGTACAGAGTATATAGCATATTGTACAGCACAGTGTACAGAGTGCATAGTATAATGTAAGGCACAGTGTACAGAGTGTATAGTATAATGTAAGGCACAGTGTACAGAGTGTATAGTATAATGTACAGCACAGTGTACAGAGTATATAGTATAATGTACGGCACAGTGTACAGAGTATATAGTATAATGTACGGCACAGTGTACAGAGTGTATAGTATAATGTACAGCACAGTGTACAGGGTGTATAGTATAATGTACGGCACAGTGTACAGAGTGTATAGTATAATGTACGGCACAGTGTACAGAGTGTATAGTATAATGTACGGCACAGTGTACAGAGTGTATAGTATAATGTACGGCACAGTGTACAGAGTGTATAGTATAATGTACGGCACAGTGTACTGAGTGTATAGTATAATGTACGGCACAGTGTACAGAGTATATAGTATAATGTAAGGCACAGTGTACAGAGTATATAGTATAATGTAAGGCACAGTGTACAGAGTGTATAGTATAATGTACAGCACAGTGTACAGAGTATATAGTATAATGTACGGCACAGTGTACAGAGTATATAGTATAATGTACAGCACAGTGTACAGAGTGTATAGTATAATGTACGGCACAGTGTACAGAGTGTATAGTATAATGTACGGCACAGTGTACAGAGTGTATAGTATAATGTACGGCACAGTGTACAGAGTGTATAGTATAATGTACGGCACAGTGTACAGAGTGTATAGTATAATGTACGGCACAGTGTACAGAGTGTATAGTATAATGTACGGCACAGTGTACAGAGTGTATAGTATAATGTAAGGCACAGTGTACAGAGTGTATAGTATAATGTACAGCACAGTGTACAGAGTATATAGTATAATGTAAGGCACAGTGTACAGAGTATATAGTATAATGTAAGGCACAGTGTACAGAGTGTATAGTATAATGTACAGCACAGTGTACAGAGTATATAGTATAATGTACGGCACAGTGTACAGAGTATATAGTATAATGTACGGCACAGTGTACAGAGTGTATAGTATAATGTACAGCACAGTGTACAGGGTGTATAGTATAATGTACGGCACAGTGTACAGCGTGTATAGTATAATGTACGGCACAGTGTACAGAGTGTATAGTATAATGTACGGCACAGTGTACAGAGTGTATAGTATAATGTACGGCACAGTGTACAGAGTGTATAGTATAATGTACGGCACAGTGTACAGAGTGTATAGTAAAATGTACGGCACAGTGTACAGAGTGTATAGTATAATATACGGCACAGTGTACAGAGTATATAGTATAACGTAAGGCACAGTGTATTTAGTGTATACTATAATGTACGGCACAGTGTACAGAGTATATAGTATAATGTAAGGCACAGTGTACAGAGTGTATATTATAACGTAAGGCACAGTGTACAGAGTGTATAGTATAATGTACAGCACAGTGTACAGAGTGTATAGTATAATGTACAGCATAGTGTACAGAGTGTATAGTATAATGTACGGCACAGTGTACAGAGTGTATAGTATAATGTACTGCACAGTGTACAGAGTGTATAGTATAATGTACAGCACAGTGTACAGAGTGTATAGTATAATGTACAGCACAGTGTACAGAGTGTATAGTATAATGTACAGCACAGTGTACAGAGTGTATAGTATAATGTACGGCACAGTGTACAGAGTGTATAGTATAATGTACAGCACAGTGTACAGAGTGTATAGTATAATGTACAGCACAGTGTACAGAGTGTATAGTATAATGTACGGCACAGTGTACAGAGTGTATAGTATAATGTACGGCACAGTGTACAGAGTGTATACTATAATGTACAGCACAGTGTACAGAGTGTATAGTATAATGTACAGCACAGTGTACAGAGTGTATAGTATAATGTACAGCACAGTGTACAGAGTGTATAGTATAATGTACGGCACAGTGTACAGAGTGTATAGTATAATGTACGGCACAGTGTACAGAGTGTATAGTATAATGTACGGCACAGTGTACAGAGTGTATAGTATAATGTACGGCACAGTGTACAGAGTGTATAGTATAATGTACGGCACAGTGTACAGAGTGTATAGTATAATGTAAGGCACAGTGTACAGAGTGTATAGTATAATGTACAGCACAGTGTACAGAGTATATAGTATAATGTAAGGCACAGTGTACAGAGTATATAGTATAATGTAAGGCACAGTGTACAGAGTGTATAGTATAATGTACAGCACAGTGTACAGAGTATATAGTATAATGTACGGCACAGTGTACAGAGTATATAGTATAATGTACAGCACAGTGTACAGAGTGTATAGTATAATGTATGGCACAGTGTACAGAGTATATATTATAACGTAAGGCACAGTGTACAGAGTGTATAGTATAATGTACGGCACAGTGTACAGAGTGTATAGTATATTGTACGCCACAGTGTACAGAGTATATAGTATAATGTACGGCACAGTGTACAGAGTATATAGTATAACGTAAGGCACAGTGTACAGAGTGTATAGTATAATGTACGGCACAGTGTACAGAGTATATAGTATAATGTAAGGCACAGTGTACAGAGTGTATATTATAACGTAAGACACAGTGTACAGAGTGTATAGTATAGTATAATGTACGGCACAGTGTACAGAGTGTATATTATAATGTAAGGCACAGTGTACAGAGTGTATAGTATAATGTACAGCACAGTGTACAGAGTATATAGTATAATGTACGGCACAGTGTACAGAGTATATAGTATAATGTACGGCACAGTGTACAGAGTGTATAGTATAATGTACAGCACAGTGTACAGGGTGTATAGTATAATGTACGGCACAGTGTACAGCGTGTATAGTATAATGTACGGCACAGTGTACAGAGTGTATAGTATAATGTACGGCACAGTGTACAGAGTGTATAGTATAATGTACGGCACAGTGTACAGAGTGTATAGTATAATGTACGGCACAGTGTACAGAGTGTATAGTAAAATGTACTGCACAGTGTACAGAGTGTATAGTATAATATACGGCACAGTGTACAGAGTATATAGTATAACGTAAGGCACAGTGTATTTAGTGTATACTATAATGTACGGCACAGTGTACAGAGTATATAGTATAATGTAAGGCACAGTGTACAGAGTGTATATTATAACGTAAGGCACAGTGTACAGAGTGTATAGTATAATGTACAGCACAGTGTACAGAGTGTATAGTATAATGTACAGCATAGTGTACAGAGTGTATAGTATAATGTACGGCACAGTGTACAGAGTGTATAGTATAATGTACTGCACAGTGTACAGAGTGTATAGTATAATGTACAGCACAGTGTACAGAGTGTATAGTATAATGTACAGCACAGTGTACAGAGTGTATAGTATAATGTACAGCACAGTGTACAGAGTGTATAGTATAATGTACGGCACAGTGTACAGAGTGTATAGTATAATGTACAGCACAGTGTACAGAGTGTATAGTATAATGTACAGCACAGTGTACAGAGTGTATAGTATAATGTACGGCACAGTGTACAGAGTGTATAGTATAATGTACGGCACAGTGTACAGAGTGTATAGTATAATGTACAGCACAGTGTACAGAGTGTATAGTATAATGTACAGCACAGTGTACAGAGTGTATAGTATAATGTACAGCACAGTGTACAGAGTGTATAGTATAATGTACGGCACAGTGTACAGAGTGTATAGTATAATGTACAGCACAGTGTACAGAGTGTATAGTATAATGTACGGCACAGTGTACAGAGTGGAGCAGTGTATGGTATGAACAGCACAGTGTGGAGTGGTGTGCAGTACAGTTTGCAACTGTAATGGGCACATGCGCTGTGAAGGAACGGCCGCTCGTGCTGTTTCTTCAGAGCCCTGTGCCGTGACCGGCGGCTCCCATGTGCATGTGCGGGAGTGACATCATCGCGTCTCCGGCCAATCACAGCGCCGGAGCCCACAAACCCAGAAGAAACTTCAGGGAAAAATGTCAGACGTCTCAGCGGTGTGCGGGCGCCGCTGGAGGGCTTCGATCTCAGGTAAGTATTTCATAATGAGCTGGTATGCGATGTATACTAGCCCATTATGCCTTTGTCTTCCAGGTTTTTTCTTTATCTGGGGTTTACAACCACATTAAAGCGGAATATGTGGTGCGCGCTAAAAGAGGAACTAAGCTATACCTGAGCACCACAAACTCAAAACATTATAAAGCCTCAAGGCTATTTTACTTGAATGCATAGAATGCACTCAAGTAAACAACCTTCTCTGCTGCAGGACCCCTCCCCCAGCCCCTCCCCCCTTATTCTTACCTGAGCCCGATTCGATCCAGCAATGTGCATGAGAGCAACGGCTCTTGTCGCTGTCTCCCTTCTCATTGAGCAGATTGATAGCAGCGGGCGCCATTGGCTCCCGCTCCTGTCAAATAAATCCAGTGACAAGGGAGCGGGGGGGGCGGGTCCCGGTGTCTGTGTCTATAGACACAGACAAGACACAGACAGGGTGGCTCAGGAGCGAGCCCCGCACGAGTGCCCTCATGGGAGAGAGAGGAGGACCCAGGAGCTCCGGCGGGGGACCCAAGAAAAAGAGGATCTGATTCTATTGCACAGAGCAGGGTAAGTATACACATGTTTGTTATTTTTTTAAATTTTTTTTTATTTTTCATTTACAACCACTTTTAATATTTTTTTTATTAATATTTTATTTTTATAATATTTATTTATTTGATCATATTCATAATATTTATTTATTAATATTTATAATATTTATTTATATTTTATAATATAATATTGTATTAATTAATAAAATGTTAATATTTTAATAACTATTTTAATATGCAAAGCACCCCCCCCCACATATTAATTAATAAAATATTAATATTTTAATATTTTAATAACATTTTTAATATGCAAAGCAACCCCCCCAATCCATCCTTGTCTCCATGCTTTATTTTATTGAGAAATCACTTTAAATAACACCCCCTCTCCCAACATTTCTGGCCGTGGCCATCTTGAGTAAGGGCAGATGATTCATGTCGCGTTTACTTCCTGGAATCCATCTGCTCTTAGCTCAGGCATGCAGACAGGAGAGTGTGCTTAGCTGAGAAAGCCCCTCCTCCCTCAAAGACTCTTGGGATGTATGACATTATTTGCCTAGGCCTGAAATTAGGAAAACACCAGAAAAAAAATGTAAAAAAAATAAAATTAAATTAAAAAAAAAGGTTTAAAACAAGCAAGTAAATATAGCGGTTGATTTACTAAAGAGTGCAAAATCTGGTGCAGCTGTGCATGGGAGCCAATCAGCTTGTTCAATTAAACTTTGACAAAAAAAATTAAAAATAAAACTGGAATCCGATTGGTTTCTATGCAGACCTGCACCAGATATTATTGTACTCTTCAGTTTTAGTAAATCAACCCCATAATATAACTTCCTATCTATTTACTAATGTTAGCAGCGGAAGGATTAAAAATAGTTCATGCTGATTGAGAGAGAGAGAAGTTCCGTTTTAATAGACTATTTCCTGGCTTCAGTTGGGTTATTTATTCTCTGGATAATAGCGAGAAGGAAAACACTTTTTTCCCACTCTTTCAATATCTATATCAGAATACCATGATCACTGTTCTTCCCATTGTATGTTGAGTAAGTTGAGTAAGAGTAATATATAATATATAAATATTAATATTAATTATAATAATAATTATTATAATGATTCATTATTATTATTGTTATTAATAATAATAATAATAATTATTATTATTATTATTATTATTATTATTGTTGTTATTATTATTAATAGTAATAATAATTATTATAATAATTATTATTCATAATAATAATAATTACTATTATGAATAATATATTATAATAATAATTAATAATAATATTAGTAATAATAATAATAATAATAAGAAGAAGAATAGGTATAATATATCATGTTTTAGAGTAATAAATAAGAGGTGTGGAGGGGTTTTTGGACATTACCGCCATATACAGATTTTTTTTTTTTTTACATTTCTGCGTATATATACAAAAGAAGGACTCTGATTGGATTTGAATGTAAATAAAATTAAATGTAATAAAAATTAAATACCACATGGTTATGATATAACTCCAGTCTAAGGGCCATCACAGCCTTAGAAAAACGATGTTGCAATGCGGACGATAACCTAATGGTAGACAGTGATAACATGTGAAAACTCCAAAGGCGGTACAGTCAATCATGACATAAGAGCTATAAGACAGGGGTACGCGGTGACCCCCTCTATATTAGGGGGGACATTCTTCAAACCCATAGCGACAGTACCTTTCAATCAGAGCATACTGGAGTGGGCAGATTTTCCGGAGAATGTAGGGGTAGAAGAGTTACATAATCCCCCTCGGGTAGATGGTTCACTCACATTGACACTCTATTCAGATCCTTGATATGGGAAAAGCAAGTAGCCAGGATTCGTCTCTCCACACTGCAGTATGGCAAAGATCGGGGAGGGTCGGAGGTGCCTAATTCCAAAGTTGTATTTCTATGCCTCATAACTACAGCACTTGAGTGGCGGTGGATTGCCAACTGAATCCCACCCGATAAATAGCTTGTTGCAGACTGGATCGCTGACCGCGACCACCTTAGCGGGCTTAGAGGCTGGTTTACCCAATCTACCACAACCAGCTCCCACTATTATATTTCTGAACAAACTATGGACTGTAGTTCAACAAAGTTTGGGAATAGCGGGTTCTCTAGACATTGCCCCACTATGGCATAATCCATATCTAGCGGAGGTACACAAATTAGAGGATTCTCAGTCACGGCAACGAGCTGGCATTTGCAAGGTTTCCCAACTATATCATCAAAATATGCTAAAATCCTTCATGGACCTTCATGGACCTAATTTACCTAGACAACAGTTTTACCGATCTCTCCAGTTGGGACATGTTCTACAAGCTCAGGGGCGCTTAACTTCCCTTTCGTTATCAAGCCATCCTTTGGGTACGAGAAGTCTTCTATGGAATAGAGAAAAAAGGCCTAATATCCCATATATATTACAACTCTACAAGATCCGGCAACTTTGCCATGTAGGCTGGACGCAGGATCTGGGAGAGGTGGATGACGAAACCTGGGAGATGTGTTTGCAATCTGGTCCGATTACATCGGTTTCACAGTCCCACAGGTTGTCTCACCTATTTCTACTACACAGGGCTTATCGCACACCCATTCAGTTGCATCGCTGGGGTAGGAGGGAGTCTCCTCTGTGTCCTAAACGCAATAGGGAGGAAGGCTCTCTAATCCATTTAATCTGGCGTTGCCCCAAATTGCACCAGTACTGGGGGGGGGAAACAACCGAAACCATCTCTACTGTATTCCAGGTTGAGGTCCCATTGGACCCCTTAATCTGTGTGTTGGGAGCTATTGATGAGGAAAAATATACACCCCCCCCCCCCATTAACATAACTGTGATAAGACTACTTTATATAGCCCATAAGTTAGTGGCTAGATTCTGGCTTACCCCATGCGTGCCTACTAAGAAACAATGGGTGGACCAAGATAATTACATCCTTGTCAGGGAGCAGCTGACCTATCAGCACAGAAATGCAAATCGCAAATTCCATTCTATAAGGCAGGCCTGGTAGGGGTAGAAAAGTAGACCCCAAGAGAGTCTAGAAGGGGAAGAAGAAAAGAAAGAAAAAAGACAGAAAAAAAAAAAGAAAAAGTGGGGGGGGCAAGGGAGGGTAGAGGTGCGGAGGGGTAGACAGCACCAGGAGGGTGGACAGCCTCAAATTAAGAATAACTCAAATATTCATCCGAAAAGTGAGACATGTCCCAATATAGCCAGCGTGTATTATGTTCTTCAGTCTTGTCCCTGATAGCAGCCATCAGGCATTTCATCTGTTGGATGTCATTCGCCCTGGCAAACCATTGCAAGACGGTGGGCGGTGACTGTCGTTTCCACATACTGGGGATGCATGCCCTAGCGGCATTCAGATGTTTCAGAAATGACTTGCGGTATCTCATACTGGACATAGGAGTCAAGTTAAGGAGCACTGCCACTGGGTTGTCAAAAAAAGAGAAGTCTGTAAGTTTCTGTACAATCCCTAGAACCCGATGCGAAAAGGATTGGATTTTTGGGCAGTCCCAGAAGATGTGGAACAGCGTACCAGGTTCAGTGTTGCATCTCCAATACAACGGATTGTGTCCGGGGAACATTGACGCTAATACGGACAGTGTCTGGTACAGGCGTGTCAGAGTTTTATAAGGGGTCTCCTGATATCTGCTGCATAGCGACCACTTATGAGCAAAGAAAAGGTTCTGATTCTTTTGATCTTCAGAGCAAGTGATATTAAGGTCTCTTTCCCATTTTCCCAAATAGGGAGGGTCTTGTTGAGATGTAACTGCAAGCAAGATACCATAAGAGGAGGAAAGAGATGGATCCGTATGGATCCTTCCCCTAGGCAGAGGTCCTCGAATGGAGTAGAAGTTCTGCAAAAGAAGTTATGATCCGGAAGGGACCGAAGAAAATAGGAGATTAGCAAGAGCTTCCGGCAGCCCAGAACAGAGGAGGTAAAATGACCAAACAAGACCAAAGGGTGAACCCACCCAGTGGGCCCAAATGTGGTGGAGGCTTTGACTAACTTTTAGGGTGAAGTTGGAAGGCTTTATCAATACAACCTGGAGTGAAGTCTGGGTGGCCGATAATCAGCGTCATTAGATAAGGGAAGCTGGAGACTGTGGCCAGCTTGTACTACTTGCGGATTTCGGATAAGGTGGTTCAAATCAGTGGGTGTGGAAAAGAGAGTCGACTAAGTAGGGCCTCACTCAATGGGAGGCTGGCTAATGGAACTGGTACTGACTCCTGCTCCAAGGAAACCCACAATTTATGTGGGGAGTGTCTGCACCAGTCGATCACCCTAGCCCTATGGCTCGCCCTACAATATAAGGCGGGATCTGGAGGGCCAAGCCCTCCACTCAGCTTGGGTCTTCGCAGGAGCGATCTTTGGAGATGGGAAAGTTTGCCTTGCCAAACATATTTGTTGAAGGCTACCCGCAGCTTCCGAAAAAACACCTGAGGTATCTTAATTGGTAATGCCTGCAGAAGATACAGGAGGCACGGCATAACATTCATCTTCTAAGGAGGCCTTTCTCCCCCTGATCACCAATGTAAGGGGGCCTTTTTTCAGTGGCCACCAATGTAAACGGTTTCCTTCTCCACTGACCACCAATGTATGGGAGCAATTCACAAATTGACTACCTTTCTAAGGGAGGGGGGCCTTCTCTCCCTGGTCACCAATCTAAGGTGGCCTTTCTCCACTGACGACCAATGTATGGGGACCTTCTTCACTGACCACCAATCTAAGGGGGCTCTTCTCAACTGACCATCAATGTTTGCAGGCCTTCTTCACTGGCCACCAATGAAAGGGGTCCTTTATATCCTAACCACCAATCTAAGTGGGGCCTTCTTCATTGGCCACCATTGTAAGGGGTCCCTTATATCCTAACCACCAATCTAAGTGGGGCCTTCTTCATTGGCCACCAATGTAAGGGGTCCCTTATATCCTAACCACCAATCTAAGTGGGGCCTTCTCCACTGTTAACCAATGTAAGGGGGCCCTTCTCCACTGATCACCAATGTCAGGGGGACTTCTTCACTGACCATCAATGTAAAGGGGCCTTCTTCACTGGCCACCAATGTAAGGGGTCCTTTATATCCTAACCACCCATCTAAGCGGGGCCTTCTTCACTGATTACCAATGTAAGGGGGACTTCTTCACTGACCACCAATGTAAGGGGTCCTTCATATCCTAACCACCCATCTAAGCGGGGCCTTCTTCACTGATTACCAATGTAGGGGGGCCCTTCTCCACTGATCCCCAATGAAAGGGGGCCTTCTTCACTGATCACCAATGTAAGGGGACCTTCTTCACTACCCACCAATGTAAGAGGTCCTTTATATCCTAACCACCAATCTAAGCGGGGCCTTCTTCACTGATCACCAATGTAAGGGGGCCCTTCTCCACTGATCACCAATGTAAGGGGTCCTTTATATCCTAACCACCAATCTAAGCGGGGCATTCTCCACTGATCACCAATGTAATGGGGCCCTTCTTCACTGACCACCAATCTATAGAGCACTTCCTCCCCCCTCCGACCACCAATCTAAGGGGCACCTTCTCCACTGACTACCATTGTAAAGAACATCCTTCACTGACCAGTAAAGTAAAGGGGGCCTTCTTCACAACCAATGTACAGGGTCCTTATCTACTGACTGCCAAAGTAAGGCCTGGTTCACACCTATGCGTTATTTAGAGCTTTTTGCAGAAACGCACTACAGTCCATTTAACATGGTTTCCTATGGGACATGTTCACATCTCTGCTTTTTTCAGCCGCTGTGTTTTGCAGTCCCCGGGAGCAATGCGGCCTGGTGGCTGCGATACTGCAGCGGACATTCTGACACTTTTTTTGGGGGACCAGTGACACTAATACAGTGATCAGTGCTAAAAATATGCACTGTCACTGTACTAATGCAGTAGCAGTAGAAGTGCTATGGGGCAGTCAGCAAGCGGTTAAACGATTCCCTTAGAATTGAGTGTGGCTCCAAGGTGGTATCTCTATCTATGAGGGAATAAGCCTCATCATTTACTATGAGCCTCCCCAGAATGGGGTTTTGCACTCGGGGCGCCTCCCTTTGGGGGATAACAGAGTGGTCTTTGTAAGGCCTTTTGTGGCCAGCATCGCGTTGTTGGATCATATCTGTTCTTTTTTCATTATATTACGCCTTACTACTAATAATCCTCATTCAATATAATGCTTTTCATTGTAGAAGAGAGATGTGGCAACCATTGAATTTATAGATATATATTGATATGTACAGTGCCTTGAAAAAGTATTCATACCCCTTGAAATTTTCGACATTTTGTCATGTTACCACCAAAAACATAAAAGTGGAATGAAAATGATAAATGATACAAATAAATATGTGAAAGGGGGGGGGGGGAATGCATTTGTATGGCGCCCCCCGGAGTCAATACTTTGTAGAACCCCCTTTCTCTACAAGTCTTTTTGGGGATGTCTCTACCAGCTTTGCACATCTAGAGAGGGACATTTTTGCCCCATTCTTCTTCTTTGTAAAATATCTCAAGCTCTGTCAGATTGGATGGAGAGCGTCTGTGATCAGCAATTTTCAAGTCTTGCCACAGATTCTCAATGTGATTTAGGTCTGGACTGTGACTGGGCCATTCTAACACATGAATATGCTTTGATCTAAACCATTCCATTGTAGCTCTGGCTGGATGTTTCGGGTCGTTGTCCTGCTGGAAGGTGAAACTCCGCCCCAGTCTCAAGTCTTTTGTAGACTCTAACAGGTTTTCTTCTAAGATTGTCCTGTATTTGACTCCATCCATCTTCCCATCAACTCTGACCAGCTTCCCTGTCCCTGCTGAAGAAAAGCTTCCCCACCACATGATGCTGCCACCACCATGTTTCACGGTGGGGATGGTGTGTTCAGGGTGATGTGCAGTGTTAGTTTTCCCCCACACATTTTCTTTTAGGCCAAAAAGTTCCGTTTTGGTCTCATCTGAAAAGATCACCTTCTTCCACATGTTTGCTGTGTCCTCCACATGGCTTCACACAAACTACAAACAGGACTTCTTATGACTTTCTTTCACCAATGTCTTTCTTCTTGTCACTCTTCCATAAAGGGCAGATTTGTGGAGAACACGACTAATAGTTGTCCTGTGGACAGATTCTCCCACCTGAGCTGTGGATCTCTGCAGCTCCTCCAGAGTTATCATGGACCTCTTGCCTCTTCTCTGATGAATGCTCTCCTTGCCCGGCCGGTCAGTTTAGGTGGACGGCCATGCCTTGCTTTTTTTCTATTACAAGGGCTGTTTACATTCCTTTTAATAAGAATAAAAGTGATCCATTTTTTTTTTTAAAGGGACAGTGAAAAATTAAAAAGTAAAATAAATACGAAAAAATAATAATTTAAAGTGCCCCTTCCCTCTGAGCTCGCGCGCAGAAGCGAGCTCATACGTGAGTAGCTCCCGCATATGTAAACGGTGTCCAAACCACACATAATGAGTTATCGCCGCGATCGTTAGAGCAAGAGCAATAATTCTAGCCCTAGACCTCCTCTGTAACTCAAACCTGGTAACCGGTAGACATTTTTAAACGACGACCTATGGGGATTTTTAAGTGTCAAAATTTGTCGCCAATTCCACGAGCAGGACGCAATTTCGAAGCCTGACATGTTAGGTATCAATTTACTCAGCGTAAAATTATCTTTCACAATAAAAAAAAAAATTGGGCTAACTTTACTGTTTTCTTATTTTTTTATTCAAAAAAGTGTATTTTTTTTTCCAAAAAAATTGTGTAGGACCACTGCGCAAATACGCTGTGACATAAAGTATTGCAGTGACCGCCATTTTATTCTCATGGATGACTGAAAAAAAAAATATATATATATATATATATATATATATGTTTGGGGGTTCTAAGTAATTTTCTAGCAAAAAAAAATGATTTTAACTTGTAAACAAGTGTAAAAAAAAATACCTGTGGTCCTCAACCACTTACGGACCGCCGCACGCCGATATACGTCCTAACTTTGAAGTGGAATATCATTGTTATGGCAGCAGCTAGCTGCCATAACCCCGGTATCCTCTTCTTCGGCCGGTGGTCCGCTTTCCGATAAGAGTGGTCTCGATTCGCCGCAAGATCACTTTTATCGGCGGCAGGAGAGGGCCCCCCTCCCGCCGCGCTCCGGTCCCCTCCGCCGCTTACCGGAGCCGTCGGCAGCGGCGGAGGTGATCGGTTGAGACGAGTGAGGGGAAGATGGCCCCCACCTGTCTCCATAAGATTGCAGGGCGGAAGCGATATCAAAACGTCACTTCTGCCCACAGCTCTTAAATGCCATTTTTTTTAAATTATCTTTTTAAATGACAATTTTTTTATTTTTTTTATTGCATTTAAGTGTAAATATGAGATCTGATGTCTTTTTGACCCCCAGATCTCATACTTAAGGGCTCCTATCATGCTTTTTTTCTATTACAAGGGATGTTTACATTTCTTGCAATAGGAATAAAAGTGACACAGTTTTTAAAAAAAAAAAAAAAAACAGTGTAAAAATAAAAAAATAAAAGGTAAAGTAAATAAGAAAAAAAAATACAATTTTTTAAACACGCCCCGTCCCGCCGAGCTCGCGTGCAGAAGCGAACGCATACGTGAGTAGCACCCCGCATATGAAAACGGTGTTCAAACCACACCTGTGAGGTATCGCCACGATCGGTAGAGCGAGAGCAATAATTCCAGCCCTAGACCTCCTCTGTAACTCAAAACATGCAACCTGTAGAATTTTTTTAAATGTTGCCTATAGAGATTTTTAAGTGTAAAATTTGTTGCCATTCCACGAGCGGGCGCAATTTTGAAGCGTGACATGTTGGGTATCAATTTACTCGACGTAACATTATCTTTCACACTTTAAAAATAAATTGGGCTAACTTTACTGTCGTCTTATTTTTTAATTCAAAAAAGTGTATTTTTTCCCCCGAAAAAATGCGCTTGTAAAACCGCTTTGCAAATACAGTGTGACAGAAAGTATTGCAACGACCGCCATTTTATTCTCTAGGGTGTTAGGGAAAAAAAAGAGTATAATGTTTGGGGGTTCTAAGTAATTTTATGGCAAAAAAAACTGTTTTTAACTTGTAAACAACAAATCTCAGAAAGAGGCTTGGTTCCTTAAGTGGTTAATTTTAGGAAATAAATGTGATTTTATATAAATGTATATACTAAAGGTATATACATAACATTTCATATTCTGTTTTGTAAATATATTTTATTTCGGATAATACATGATTTTTTAGTATAAAATGATATAGTAATAGTACGCCTTTATTTGATATACTTTTATGTATATATTTGTGTTGTATTTTGGTACATATAGAAGGCCAGTGTTGTACTCTATGGAGGTTTTCTCCTCAGGATTTGGGAATAATGGTGTGTTGCACTCTCTGTATGGAAGTTTTCTCCTCAGAATTACATAAGATGGTTCTTGTGGAAGAGGCGGGAAACTCCCCCTCAGCAGCCCCTGTCAGTCAGGGAGCCGCGCTGCATGTCGGGATTGGTGGTGGTGGGGAGGGAGGGGTCCTCAGATGCCCTGTAGTTGTCTGTCCAGTGGGCGTGCCCGAGCTCTAGTCTTGACAGCTGCGCATGCTCCGCCCCCCTCACTGTTCCCTTCTTGTCTATTCTGGGCCATTGCCCCCTCCCCTCGCTCTAGCCTAAAAAGCCGCGCGGTGGTTGATGGGAAATGTTGTTCAGACGTACATTGACAACAGCGTCACTTGTCTCCGCTAGAACTACTGGCCCATAGTGACTTGCGTCTCTGGACGCATGGCATGCCGGGATATGTAGTTCCTTCTCTGCTCTGTAGCAGGCTCTGTCCTTGCTCCAGAACTACGATCCCCGTGATGCATCGCGGCTCTGCCTCCAAGAGCAGGCCTCAGCGCGGTGGCTGCTGGGATTTGTAGTCTGTACCTCAGCTAGGCTCTGCGCTACGGCGCTGCTTGTGAACTACAGCCCCCCATAGCGCCCCTCGCTTCTGAACTAGCGGGCCTACGCCGCGGTGGCTGCCGGGAAGCGTAGTCCGCGTTCTCACTGGGCGCCGTTCTGCTCCCTGCCCCGAGGACTGCAATCCCGTGGTGCCCCGCGGCCAGAGGGCGGGGCGAGGGAAAAAAGCGGAGCGCTCGGCGCAGGCGTAGTGCGGAGCGAGCGGCCTGTAGTTCGCAGAGCGGATGAAGATGGCGGCTGCGGCCTCGGCGGGTCCCGGAGCCTCGGGCTCGGTTCGGGGCCGCTTTCCGGGCCGGCCGTGGGGGGGTAGAAGCGGAAACCGGGCCGATCGGGCCCGGGTGGCGTTCCATAGAGCCGGGGTCCCGGAGGAGGTGGAGCCGGCCAAGCCTCGGATACCCGGCGTACCCAGCAACGCCAAGCGCCCGGCGGTGGCCTGTGACCGGGAGAAACACAGCGCTCAGGTGGGCGGAGGAGGGAGAGGGGAACCGGGAGTGGGGGAGGGGGGAGACCCTCATAGAACATCACCTGCTGGGGGGAGGGGGGCGCGGGCACGTCACGGGGGCGCGCTTTATTATTATTATTATTATCATCATTGCACCGGATACATTGTATCATCATCACTATATATATTATTATCATTACACAGGATACATTGTATCATCATCACTATATATATTATTATCATTACACAGGATACATTGTATCATCATCATCACTATATATATTATTATCATTACACAGGATACATTGTATCATCATCACTATATATATTATTATCATTACACAGGATACATTGTATCATCATCATCACTATATATATTATTATCATTACACAGGATACATTGTATTATCACTATATAAAATAATCAACACCGGATACATTGTATCATCATCATCACTATATGTATTATTGTTATTATTACACAGGATACATTGTATCATCATCATCACTATATGTATTATTATTCCAGATACATTGTATTATCACTATATAAAATAATCAACACCGGATACATTGTATCATCATCATAACTATATATGTATATTATCATTACACAGGATACATTGTATCATCATCTAATATATTATACCTTCATTATCAACACTGGATACATTGTATCATCACTATATATATTATTATTACACAGGATACATTGTATTATCATCTATTCTGTATATTATACCTTCATTATCAACACTGCATACATTGTATCCTCATCTATAACTAATCATATTATTATTACACATTGTATCCTCATCTATATATAATATTACACAGGATACATTGTATCATCATCACTATATATTATACCTTCATTATCAACACTGCATACATTGTATCCTCATCACTATATATATTATTATTATTCCAGATACATTGTATTATCACTATATAAAATAATCAACACCGGATACATTGTATCATCATCTATATCTAATCATTTTATTATTGCACCCTCCTCATCTATATATAATGTTATTACATCGGATACATTGTATCATCATCATCACTATGTATAATATTATCACACATTGTGTCATTATCATTACACCGGATACATTGTATCATCATCTATTCTATATAATATACCTTCATTCTCAACATTGGAGACATTGTATCTTTATATATATAATATTTTTTTATTATTATTTATTATTATTATTATTATTACACCTTGTATCCTCATCTTCTATATTTATTATCATTACACCAAATACATTGTATCATTATCTATATATAATATTATTGTTACTCATTGTGTCCTCATCATCTATATTTATTATTATTTCACCGGATACATTGTAGCCTCATCTCTCTAGATATATATTTTACAACTTCATTATTCTCATTACACTGGATACATTGTATCATTGATATACTGTACATCTATTATAACTTTATTATCAGTGCTGGATGGATATATAATCATTACCCTGGATACATTGTGTCCTCATCACTATATATACTGTATATGTTTATACCTTCATTATCAGTGCTGGGGATAGATATATATATTTTTTATTTCTCTAATTATCAGTGCTGCATACATTGTATGATCACCAGTGTACACATTATTATGGCTCTGGATACATTCTATCATCATGATATATACTGTATATAGTGTCTTCATCATCAGTGCTGGATATATTGTATTATTATGGCACTGGATACTTTCTATCATCATTAGATACATTTATGTCATCATTGTCAGTGGTGGATACATTGTATTGTTGCCCATATAACATCTTTATGAGCAGTGCTGGATGCATTATATCATCACCAGTTAGACACGATTGTCCTGGATACATTGTATCATCATCATTATCTTGGCTCTGCATTTTATTTATATATATATATATATATATATATATATATATATATATATATATATATATATATATATATATATATATATATATAATTTTTTTTTTTTCTTCATTATTAATGCTGGATACATATTTATTTATTAAAGCACTTGATACATTAAAAATGTTTATCTTCATGATCAGTGCTGTATTCATTGTAGCATCATTACAATATACATATTATTTCATGATTGGTTTCGCTAACACAATGCTGAAAACATTGTATGATCATCATCAGGGCACACGTATGTCACTGGATACATTGTATTATCACCAGCAATATACAAATGTTGTCATTAACATCTCCATCACATTTCTGTCTACACTTTATCATTACCACTTTGTTTATATTGTGTCATTGGGTTCATGGGATCATCACCAGCAATCTACTTATTATGTTATCTTTGCGATCGCTATCCCTGTGCTGGATACATTGTATTCTCACCAGCAATATACAAATGTTGTCATTAACATCTCCATCACAGTACTGGATACATTGTATCATTCTGACTGCTGTGTTTTATATCATCACCAGCAATACACATTATATGTCATCAGCGTCATTATCACAGTGCTGGATATTTTGCATCATCACCACCACTTTGTTTATATTTTATGACTGGATACTTTGTATCCTCATTAGCAGTAAATACATTATTGGGTCATCAGCATGATAATCTCAGCTTGTATCCTCAGCATAGACACATTATTATGTCATCGGGATCTCCCATCACTGTGTACATCGTGTGCCTCATTGTTTCATTATTACCCTGTTTCCCTGAAAAGAAGACCTACAAGGACTTTGACTAGGGCTTATTTGGGGGGGTAGGGCTTATTTGGGGGGGTAGGGCTTATATTGCAGCCATCACTGACAATCACGCTAGGTCTTATTTTCAGGGAAACAGGGTAGCATCACTAACATAGTTGTGGATGATTTGTATTATTTGCTGATACACATTTTATGAATTTTTACCCCCCCCCCCCCGTTCACACCAGTGCTATTTGACAGTTCAAAATTGCATGACAAGTTGCACCCTATTGCTAGCAGTGGAACCGTTCAAATAGCTGCGACCCAGGTCGCAGCAACCTTAAAAAAAGGTTTCTGCACTACTTTTTATATTTTTATTTTTTTAATTTAATTTCCTTTTTGCATTGACTTCTCTTAAATGAAGTTGCAAGCTGCAATGAAATTAAAGGTCCAGATCATACTGATTTGCGGCTTGAAATAGCATAATTTTAAAAGCTGCTCTGGTGTGACCCAGGGCTTAGTCCTTGTTCACATTGGTGCGATTTCAGTTCCAAAACGCATGACAAATTAATCCCCATTGCCAGCAATGGATCCGTTCAAATTGCCACCAACCAGAAAAAGGTTTCTGCACTACGGTTTGCCGATTTTATTATTTATTTATTTATTTTCGACTTTGCATAGACTTCTGTTAAACGAAGCCGCAGTTAAATCCGAGGTGCAAATCGCACTGATCTGCGGCTTTAAAATTGCGCTGAAGTAACGCGATTTTGAAGTTGCACTGGTGGGAACCAGGGCTTAAAGTGTAACTTCACCTTTTCAGAAAAGATGATCTATTACCCTACAACCCCCCCCCCCCACCCCCAGAGGAATTTACTATGCCTGGAGCAGACAGAATCTTCACAATCAGTTTGCTGGGTACAGGGCTTCATCATCCGCTTATATTAGTCTTATTTCATCATTCTCATCACTAAAACAATATTGGACAGATTGTGTCATCGGTGCCCGTACTGTGACACGCAATACATGTTTTTATCAACAACACATACCAGTGCTGGGCGCCCGCGTCGTCCTTTGCCGGCATAGATGGCGCCGATATCGCTAATGACCTAATTCAGGGCTTGACCAATTGGTTTTGATTCTAGGAGCCAGCTAAAAAAGTAAGGAGCCAGGTGTGTGTGTTTTTGTTAGTAATAAAATAAAATTTGGGTAGAAGATGTAGCCATGTCCCTGAAGGTGAACTTATCCTTTAACCCTTTCACAGACCGGCGTTTTTTGCACGCGTTTAAAAAATGTTAGCCCGGAAGATTACATAAAATCCCCAAACATGTATATATTTTCTGACAGCAGACACCCTAGAGAATAAAATGGCAGTAGTTCCTTTTTTTTTTTTTTTTTTTTTAAGTCACACTACATTCCTGCAAAGTAAAAAAAAAACACATTTAAAAGTTAATTTTAGGGCCCAAAAAAATAAACTACCCATTTTTTTGTTAAAATATAAAAGCCGAGTTGCTAGAATTACTGCTTGAGCTGGCCTGAGTGGCGATTTTTAATGTTTATCGCAATCTACGTTTTGCCCCGCCGCGTGTGTTTGTATATGTGGGAGCCTCGATACGTTTTTGGGGGGGGGTGGTTTAATGTGCTTGGGTGTAACTCCCCCCCCACCATCAAATAGGGGACCCTGCATGTCTCCCCCTGTGCTCCACTGAATGTAATGCACATTGCACTGCCATACAGTCTTTTCCGCCCGTGATGGTCGGGGAAATGGGGGACCCAGAAATTGTCACGTCACTTCCGGCTCAACAACCATCCACCCCCTCAACCCGGCGGCACCCACTATGTCGGCCCCAAGCCTGCTGATGGGCAAGCAAAGCCCGGCTTATGTAGCTGGCGGAGTTTGTGGAGCTTTCGGGTGACAGCCCAGCCGCCATGTTGTAACTTCTGGTCGCAATGGCGGCCTGGGGTTTGTCGAGTCCTACCCTACGGAATACAATGGCGATCGTTGCAATTTTTTCTGTTACTCGGTATTTGTGTGGCAGTTTTTTCAAATTCAATTTTTAAATTTTTTTTTTCTGGAAAAATATACACTTTTTAATGAATTAAAGAACAAACCAAAACACAATTATATATACCCCATTTTTTTTTTTTTTTTCGTGAAATATGAAAGATGATGTTACGCTCGGTAAATACATGTCGTGCTTTAAAATTGCTTACGCCCCGTAGAATGGCGTCAAACTACGATATTTAAAAAAAAAAAATCTTCATAGGTGACACTTACTATTTTTTTTTTTTTTTTTTTTTAATTATTTATTTTTTAACATGTTACCAGTTTAGAGTTCTATAGGAGGTCTAGTGCTAGAATTATTGCTTCATTCTAATGTTTTCATTAAAATGTTTGTATTTGCGCAGTGGCCTTTGAACGCAATTATTTGGGAAAAATCACTTTAATGAAGAACCCAATATTTTGGAAAATTCACTTTAATGAAGTGAACCCAATATTATTATTATTATTATTATTATTATTTATTTTTTTTGTATAATGTGAAAGATGATGATCCGCCGAGTAAATAGATACCTAACAAGCCATGCTTGAAAATTGTGCACTTATGGAATGGCGACAAACTACGGTACTTAAAAATTTCCATAGGCGACACTTTAAACATTTTTACAGGTTACCAGTTTAGAGTTACAGAGGAGGTCTAGCGCTAGAATTATTGTTCTCACATGGTGTGGTGCGAACACCATTTTTATATATGCGTTTGCTTTTGCGTGCGAGCGCCGAGGGATGGGGGTGCTTTAAAGAAATACCGTATATACTCAAGTATAAGTCGTTCCGAGTATAAGTCGAGGCACCTAATTTACCACAAAAAAATGGGAGAAACTTAGTGACCCGAGTATAAAACGAGGGTGAGAAATGCGCAGCTACTGTAAGTGGAAAAGAGGGTCAACAATGCCCATTTGCAGCCTCACTGTGCCCATTTGCAGCCTCACTGTGCCCATTTGCAGCCATAGGTCCCCTGAACTTCAAACTCGGTAGTTAAGGGTTCCTAGATGCCCCCTAGCTGCAGCCAAAATTTGGGGTCTCTGAACCCAAATGGTCCCGAAATGACATTGCTGCAGATGGACACAGTTGACCGAATTTGGGGCCCCGTATCTCAGGGCCACTTAGTGCTAGGAACCCCAAATTTGGTGTGCAAACTCAGTGGAACTAGCACCATAAAATGTCCAAAGCTGGGGTTTCTAGCACCAAGTGTCCCCGATATACAGGGCCCCAAAAATCGGTTCAGAAAATGTCAAGCACTTTTCTGCTTTGGATATGTTATGGTACCAGTTCCACTGGGTTTGCACACCAAATTTGAGGTTCCTAGCACCTAGTGGCCCTGAGATACAGGGCCCCAAAGTCGGTTCAGAAAATGTCAAGCACTTTTCTGCAGCAGAGAATGACATTTTCCGAACCGATTTTGGGGCCCCGTATGTTGGGGTCACTTAGTGTTAGGAACCCCAGCTTTGGATATGTTGTGGTACCAGTTCCACTGGGTTTGCACACCAAATTTGGGGTTCCTGGCACAAAGTGGCCCTGAGATACGGGGCCCCAAAGTCTGTTCAGAAAATGAAATTTTTTGCTGCAGAAAAGTGCTTGACTAGTATAAGTCGAGGGGGGCACTTTCAGCACCAAAAAATGTGCTGAAAAACTCAACTTATACTCGAGTATATAGGTAAATTAAAATACAGGGTTAGCTTCAGCCATAACCCCAGTAAATCACTTTCAAACCACAACATATATACAGTGCCTTAAAGTATTCACACCTCTTGAAATTTTCCACATTTTGTCATGTTGCCACCAAAAAAACGTAAATGTATTTTATTGGGATTTTATGTGATAGACCAACACAAAGTGGCTCATAATTGTGAAGTGAAAGGAAAATGATAAATGGTTTTCCAAATTTTTTACAAATACGTGAAAAGTGTGGGGGGGACATTTGTATGGCGCCCCCCGAAGTCAATACTTTGTAGAACCCCCTTTTGCTGCAATTACAGCTGCAAGTCCTTTTGGGGATGTCTCTACCAGCTTTGCACATCTAGAGAGGACATTTCTGCCCATTCTTCTTCTTTGCAAAATATCTCAAGCTCTGTCAGATTGGATGGAGAGCGTCTGTGAACAGCAATTTTCAAGTCTTGCCACAGATTCTCAATGTGATTTAGGTCTGGACTGTGACTGGGCCATTCTAACACATGAATATGTTTTGATCTAAACCATTCCATTGTAGCTCTGGCTGGATGTTTCGGGTCGTTGTCCTGCTGGAAGGTGAACCTCCACCCCAGTCTCAAGTCTTTTGCCGACTCTAACAGGTTTTCTTCTAAGATTGTCCTGTATTTGTCTCCATCCATCTTCCCATCAACTCTGACCAGCTTCCCTGTCCCTGCTGAAGAAAAGCATCCCCACCACATGATGCTGCCACCACCATGTTTCACGGTGGGGATGGTGTGTTCAGGGTGATGTGCAGTGTTAGTTTTCCCCCACACATAGCGTTTTGCTTTTAGGCCAAAAAGTTCAATTTTGGTCTCATCTGACCAGAGCACTTTCTTCCACATGTTTGCTGTGTCCTCCACATGGCTTCTCACAAACTACAAACAGGACTTCTTATGACTTTCTTTCACCAATGTCTTTCTTCTTGTAACTCTTCCATAAAGGGCAGATTTGTGGAGAACACGACTAATAGTTGTCCTGTGGACAGATTCTCCCACCTGAGCTGTGGATCTCTGCAGCTCCTCCAGAGTTACCATGGACCTCTTGGCTCTTCTCTGATGAATGCTCTCCTTGCCCGGCCGGTCAGTTTAGGTGGACGGCCATGTCTTGGTAGGTTTGCAGTTGTGCCATACTCTTTCCATTCTCCGATGATGGATTGAACAGAGCTCCGCGAGATGTTCAAAGGTTGGGAGATTTTTTTTTTTTTTTTTTTTTATAACCTAACCCTGCTTTAAACTTCTCCACAACTTTATCCCTGACCTGTCTGGTGTGTTCATTGACCTTCATGATGCTGTTTGTTCAGTAAGGTTCTCCAACAAACCTCTGAGGGCTTCACAGGACAGCTGTTTTTATACTGAGATTAAATTACACACAGGTGGACTCAATTTACTAATTAGGTGACTTCTGAAGGCAATTGGTTCCACTAGATTTTAGTTAAAGCAGAAGTAAACCCATCAATTTACTAGTTTCAAAAAACTGTTTGGTTAAACCTCCCCATTGGTTGTGCTATGAACCATCCAATGGCCGGTGTCATAACTGATCACATGTGCAGCGTCATGGCAGCTGTAGATTAAACAGAGGCAAAGATGGCAGCCTCCTTGGCTGAAAACGATAGGAGGGTTTACTTACACTTTAAGGGTATCAGAGTAAAGGGGGGGGGGGGGGCGCTATACAAATGCCCCCCACACTTTTCACAGATTTATTTGTATCATTTTCCTTTCACTTCACAATTATGTGCCACTTTGTGTTGGTCTATCACATAAAATCCCAATAAAATACATTCAGGTTTTTGGTTGTAACATAACAAAATGTGGAAGATTTCAAGGGGTGTGAATACTTTTTCAAAGCACTGTATATGTATTGCTGTTGTTCAGTGGCTATTTAGCATTGTGAGACTTTGTGTGTAAGTTTCTGTGTGCCAAATATTTTCTGCACCGATAATACTTTTGTCTATATCAGTAAATTAGTGTAAGGACAGAAAACATGGAACGCTTACTAGACATTCATGGCCCTCTTTATTTATTGAGTGGCCATAAGCACTTGAGGGATTAATCTCTATAATGCCCCGAGGAAAGGTGTGCTCCGGCTTCCTGTCCTCCTCGGCTCATGTAGTAGAGGAATACAAGAACAGACCAAACCTCAGCAAATCCAATAAAATGTATTTATTATCGACTTCACACAAAATCACATACCTGTATGTCATTTTTGTTGAAGTGGTTATACCGGGGTGATGTCTGCAGTTAGAGGCATCACCGCAGTACCGCTTTTTTTTATAGAGACCGCTTTTTTTTTATAGAGCGGACGGTAGGCTTTCATGTGAGAACAACCGATGCTGCTCCGCCCCGGGTCTCCCGTTCTGTCGGCACGTCCGCTGGCTGGTCGGAGTCCCGAACAAAGCCGGAATTGGCTTAGATCGGGTCTCCGATTGTAGTAACCCGGAAGCAAAGTCACTTCTGGTTAACTCGGCAGCCAACGGAGCCGATTTAAAAAGAAAAAAAAAAATCCAAGGTATTCAAAAATGCTGATTATTTTATTTATTTTTTTTTGCATTTTGAGTACTTTGAAGTGCAGAGGAGGGGTTTGGGGTCTTTTGGACCCCCAGATCCCTCTATAAAGAGTACCTGTCACTGCCTATTATTGTCACAAGGGATGTTTATATTCTTTGTAACAGCAAAAATAGTGGTCAGAATTCAGTGGTCAGTTCTTTGAGCTGTCATTGGGTCTACCCAGTGTTAAAGCGGAGTTCCAGTCCCCAAAGTCAAATTTTTTTTTGTTTTTTTATAAACTTTATCTGGCACATTTAGCTAGTGCCTATAGTGTATTCCGGTTAATTTCAGTTTAAAATAAAGAGACTACCTTGATCTTGGAAGCTGGCAGGGGCCATGTCCACTGTGGGCATCTGAAGCGCTCTGGTATCTATTTCCGGGACTAGGTGCAGCTGGATTCCCAGCATGCACCTCCTGATTCCGCGCCTGTGCAGTAAAGTCACCGTGCGGCGCTCCATCCTCCTGACACGTTGTCGTAGCAACAGTCTGGAAATAACGCGTGATTTCGGGCAATAGGCGATTCGCAAGGACTCCTGGGATACGTGACGGCGCTATCCCAGAAACCCTTGCGAATCACCTAGTGACATAATCGCCTAGGAGAACAAACTAAAATAAGGTATTTACAAGCATAAAAAAAAAATTAAAAAGGCCATTGTGAAAAGTATAAGCTAAGGGCATGCAGCACAGACAAAGTTCGGAAAATGGGTGGAACTCCGCTTTGAATAAGTCCTGTAATTGGAGCTGTCCAAAAAAAATAAAAAGCAGCCTGCAATATTTATTAACAATGCTCAGCTTTGAAACACTATAATAAAAAGAAACATTGTTTCTTTTTGTATATTTGTTTCCTCATCTGCAGATCAACAATGAACAAATGTTCCTCTGTTTAAAACTCCTTATTAACCCTTAATTTACTCTAATCAGCCTTAATTAACTCCCTATTCTCCTCCCTTTTAATTATTTTCCTGCTTTTTTTTTTTTTTTCTTTTGTTCACGTCTATTTTGTAAACGATAAACAATTAAAACTTTTTTTTTTTGTTAGTGAATATTTTTACATATATATATATATATTTACACATTTCACATTGGAAAAAACGCTACATTAAAAAAAAAATCTATTTCATTTGTAAATAACTTTTCAATGCTTTATACCATTGCTGACAGCTGAAGTTAAAACAAAACAGTTGCGGTAGGTATCGGTAATTGGTATCGGCGAGTAATAAAAAAAAAAAAAAAAAAAAAAAAAAAAAAATATCGGTACTTGTAAACAAAAAAATGGTATCGGTGCATCCCTATTTTTTAGTACCCGCGTGCTCATGCACCAAAGAAACTGCATACGTAAGTCACGCCCGCAAATGTAAACAGTGCTCAAATCACACGTAAGGAATCGCAGCGATTTGTCAGAGCAAGAGCAATAATTCTAGCACCAGACTTCCTTTGTAATGCCCCGTACACACGGTCGGATTTTCCGATGGACAATGTCCGATCGGAGCGTGTTGTCGGAAATTCCGACCGTGTGTGGGCGCCATCGGACATTTTCCATCGGATTTTCCGACACACAAAGTTGGACAGCAGGAGATAAAATTTTCCGACAACAAAATCCGATCGCGTCAATTCCGACCGTGTGTGGCCTGTTCCGACGCACAAAGTGCCACGCATGCTCAGAAGAAATTCCGACACGGGACAGCTCGTTCTGGTAAACTTAGCGTTCGCAATGGATACAGCACTTTCGTCACGCTGCAATGTTCAAAATGGTTTAATACAGCGCACTCTCTTCTTCTTTATAATGTGACAAGAATTAAGTAGTTTTGCTGCTCATATTCACACACACTTCTCACAAACTTTTATTTGTGTTTTTTTAGTGGGATTCCCTGAATATATTGCTATTATTTGTCACATCTGACAGTTTTATATTTTTTTTTTATTTTTTGGATTTTCAGCCTTTTTTTTTCCAAGGCTGATCTTTGTTCAATGTTATTTTTATTTTTACTCCAGAATATTTTTGTGTGTGTTTTGTGTGTCAAGTTACCCCAACACCATTGATATGTTTTATTATTTAATCTCCAGGAGATTGTTTGTTGTTGGTGTCCCTTGTTCATTTCACATTGTATATTTGCAATGTACCTGAATCCTCACAAACCAACTGTCCTTTTTGAAATAAAACACATAGGAGAGTATAATTCAAAACAAAAATCCTTTATTAAGGGATCAGAACCAAACAAAGAGGAAGGCAACACTGGATCAACAGGAGAAATTAGCGAAGCCTGGGACCCCCATGGCAGACATCAATTCTTCAACATCAAAATTGGTGGCCTGAGGAGTCCATATGTAAGGGAGGGCAGTCTGGTCCAGAATTCGCAGAGATCCGGATAGCAGCAGATGACATGTGTGTCCCCAGGCTGTGGTACCACAAGAGGCTGCATTTTTTGGCCGACCAGACTGAACCCAGGGCAATCACTGTCTGGTCTTCCTTCCACGCTTCCTTCCGGGCTGTGGCTGTGTAGTTGGAGATGTGGCAGGAGAAGGAGTAGGACCTGGAGGAGGAGGAGGACTGGGGGGACCTGGAGGAGGACTGGGAGGACCTGGAGGAGAGGGAGAAGGAGGAGGAGGACCTGCAGGAGGAGGAGGACCATCCCCAAGATGTGTGTGAGGTGTAATTTGGCCCCTCATACCTTTCTCCAGAGCCTCCGATATGAGGGCCTCACACAAGACTTTTTGGCCCTCCTCCATCCTCTGCATTTGATATGCTATGAAGGCAGCAATGTTCTCCTCCATGGTGTGGGGTGCTCCCAGGACCTCTGTAGCCCTCCAAAAGAATGCTATAGCAGCCTCCTCTAGGGTACTCCTCCTACTGCCACTTTCTATTTTCAGGGGGGGTGGAGGGACCTTGATATCAGCCAGCCGGCTCGGCCCAGCCACCTCCTGGCTGAGACTTCCCTGTGTATGAAAAAGGGACATGGTTTTAGTTTTTGCTTCATCAATCACAATCCTAAATTAGTACTCCCAACTAACATCTAGTTAACATCATTGATTGGACAAGCAGAAATATTTCGAGGAATGCTATACCTGGCTCAATCTGGGCTCCGCCACATGTGGCCTGGAAGGCCCAGGTTGGGCGTCAGAAGCCTCAGCCGGGGGGGAAGCAAGCGTGGAAGGAAGACTGGAGAGGGATGGCCTGGGTTCAGTCTGGCCTGCCAGAAAATGCAGCCTGTCGTAGTACAACATCCTGGGGACATAGATGTCATCTGCTGCTCCGGATCTCTGTGAATCCAGGACTTTCTTGCGCTCCCTTAGATATGTGCTCCTCAGGCCACCAATGAAAATCTTTAAATAAGTGATGTCTGCCGTGGGGATCACCTGCTTCACAATTTCACACAATTGCTCCAGTGCTGCCTTCCTCTTTGCTTGGTTCTTGAAATGGGGGTGGTTAATCTCCCACAGACAGGGCAGCTCCCTTAGCATCTCTACGAATACTGACATGAAGTCATTGTCTTTCATTAAGATATCCATGTTCACTGCAAGACACAACACAAGACAAAGCCTAATGTCAGACAAAACTCTCCTAATCTTGTTACAATATATGCCTCAATCTAGAAGCAGTATAGGCACAAGTTTGTCTCTTACCTTCGTTCTTACGATCGACGCGTCCAATGCTCCTTCCTCCGCTCACAGATCGTACGTAATACGCACGCGTGTTATGCTTTATACACACTGCGCATGCGTGTAACTCCGCCCGCCCCGACATTCTTTCTAGTCTATTCCCCGCCCCTTTTCGTTCGGCGCAGTGGGTGAAGAGCACATGGTGGAGTTACAGCAGGTGCGTGCTAATTCTAGCAACGAGGAGGAGGAGGAGGAGGAGGAGGAGGAAAGGCCGGATCCAGGCACGTCCCGATCCAGAAGGAGACGTTTTAAGGCCACAAATATGTCGTTTGGGGAGATGTTGGAGATGGTCGACATCATGAAGAAGTCCGACTAAACCCCAATATACGAAAGGCCAAGATCATGGCGAAAGTGGTCAGGAGTCTTGAGAGGAATTTCGGGGTCCGAAGATCGAAAGATCAGCTCAGGAAGCGGTGGTCGGACCTGAAGTTGAGAGAGCCAGAGCAGTACCGAAAGATCCGGAGAGTGCTGCAAAAAAGTAAGTAGTTGTGCTGTGTTCCTATTCTTTCTGTCTTTATTCCGTTCGTTCTGCTCCATATGCTTTTATTAATTGTAACGTTTAAAAGGGCAACTTTAATGTTCATGGGCCCATTATTCGTTCGTATCAAACATTTTTCTTTCGGCCTCTAGAACACCATTGTTTAGGCCATATGCATTTTCACACATTTTTTGGGGCCTACTTGGATGCCAAATATTTGTTTGTGTAGATGGGTTTGTTACTAGAATGAAATGCCAACTAGATTGTGTGTAAGGAGAGGACACTGAGCAGCTGTTTTCACATCTGGACACTGGAGCACTAGTGTGGGACACAAGAACACCATTTTTATTAGGGGGCCACACAGGTGCTCCAGTGTATACTATAGGGGGGGGCTACATCTGTGAAGCTTGTACCAAACCGGTAAAGTATTGCAGCTTGACAAAGGACACTAAAAAATATACATCTTGGAACTCGGCTAAAATAGACAATTGTACCCCACTTCCAAGCAATGTTTCCTATTTCTAGTTCTGCCATCAAATATCTGTGTGCTAATTATACCATTTTTTTTTACATAGGGGAGAAAAGACTCGGAGGACACCCCTCATCCGAGGAGACCAGAGCCCCCCCCCCCCCCCTCTGGAAGAAGGGGAAATACCAACACAAGAAGCTGAGCAGGAGGAAGAAGAAGACGTGGTGGAGATTGGCACCACAACAGGTGAGTGTCTGTGACCACAGGCTCAGGTAAAAGAGATGGATGGTGGCAGATTTTTGAGACCTTTTTTTTTGTTCTTTATCTCTTTTTAGGTGATCGTGATGTGAGGGAGAGAGAACGTTTCACATCTGAAAGTGCCCAGATACTGATCGGGGAGATCATGGGGTGTAATGCCGAACTGCAAAACATCCAGCAAAAAATCAATGATGTTATTAAAAAAAATAATAACATCATTGATGTTTTGGGGCAAATTTAAACCCCACAAAATCACCGGTTTTATTATTGTGGTCCAATCTTCCAAAAATTTTTTCAATGTTTAGAAAAGCCAAATTTGGAGGATGCAAACAGTGTGCCAACATGTGCTATCTGCCATCACGGGAGATCAATGGACGCGTTTTGGGGGTGCAACCCCTTCCTCAATTATAAAGTCGCGTTGAGGAAGGGCTTGCTCCCCCAAAACACGTCCCTTGATCCCCCCTGATGGCAGATAGCACATGTTGACATTCGTAAATTGGTGTGCATCTTCCAAATTTGGCTTTTCCAGGGGTGGTTTCCCCCCATCTGAACGCTATATCAAACCCAGTTCCTAAATACTGATGTCTGATATAGCCTTCAGGTTTTGCCTAATGTGAACTTTGTAAGTTCAAGTTTTTTGGCTTTCTTGTTGGTTTTACACAGGCCTGTTTTATCTGAAATGGACATTTCTATTTTTGATAATGCTACTGCAAAAATTGTTATACAACAAACATGTTGGTTTGTTTTAAAAACCTTTCGTAAATGCACATGTGATTGTGCAGGTATAAAAAAGTGCCTTACTCAAGAATGTGTGGATTATTGTCTCAACACTACAACACTTTTGGGGTGATGTAATTGCTGTTTTATGCAAAAATGGGGGTTATTTCCTAAGGGCAAGTACACTTTGCACTACAAGTGCAGGTTCAGTGCAGTTGCAAGTGCACTTGTAGTGAAATGTGTTTTTGCATTTAGGAAGTACCAGCCAACACTGTTTTTTATAAGGTTACCCAATCACGACATTTTCTGCACTCAACACATTTCTGTCAGGGTCAGCTAAAACAAACACAAGCAGTAAATGTCCACAAAGAATTTCTTTTGGTTGTTTTTTATTAGAAAAAAGTTTCACAGATTGTCTGGCATATTGATAGCCCCCCCTACCCGCAAAGAACTCCAGGTAGCGTAACTGGACATCACGGGCACTCAGGGAGGGCAAGCCAGGATGGCCACTTTCAAGTGCCGTCAGTGTTGATGGATTTGGGATTCCGGCCTCAGGCCCAACTGAGCCAGCATAGTTGGCTGAATGTTTTCTTAAAAAATTATGGAGAACACAGCAGGCAAGTATTATATGGTTCAGTTTATACTCCGCCATATGGATGGGTGTCAGAAATAATCGGAACCGGCTGGCCAGGATTCCAAATGTGTTCTCCACCACTCTTCGGGCTCTGGCCAGCCGGTAATTAAAAACCCTCTGTTCCGGGGTGAGGGTCCTCATCGGGAATGGCCGCATCAGGTGGTCCCCCAGCGCAAATGCTTCATCAGCAACGAACACAAATGGGAGACCTTCAACATTGTCCTCTGGAGGTGGCAAGTCCAAGCTGCCATTCTGGAGACGCCTGTAGAACTCCGTCTGGACGATCACTCCACCATCGGACATCCGGCCATTCTTCCCCACGTCCACATACAAGAACTCGTAATTAGCCGACACCACCGCCAACATCACTATACTATTAAACCCCTTGTAATTATAATAGTACGACCCCGAGTTGGGTGGTGGGGCGATGTGGATGTGTTTCTCATCAATTGCCCCTCCGCAGTTAGGAAAGTCCCACCGCTGGGCAAAGTGGGAGGCCACAGTCTGCCATTCATGTGGCGTTGAAGGAAACTGTTGAGGAAAAAACAATAAACATTACTATTTTTTCACAGAAACATGGCAAGCAGATTAGACACAAACGTTATGGGGCAACCTCCAGATAGCATTTATTAAGCGGAATTTAACAACAAAGTATAAGGTACACCTATCATATTCCCCCTCCCCCCCCCTCATGGGCCATTTCTAACATTATAGGGGGGGGAACTCTTGGACAGGTAAACCTCTTCACTTCATTTAGAGATGAATGTCTAAATAATGGGTATTACTTGGAACAGCCCCTCCTTAGTTACACTATTGGCAGACCACTGGACAGGTAAGAAGTGTCATAATACAAAGACACACTGTACACATTTGAGGACATTTGGACATTCTGCTATTACCTATCAAGATAATAATAGAATAACAAAACTTTAAACAGTACCATTGGAAAGTATACAGGCAGGCCCTTGCACTACATGCTTTGGGGAATTCATCCATAAATCTGACCAGTAAAGAGATGGGCGTAGTGTGTATGGGTTTGGCAAAGTCAGCAGATAGATGATTGAGGATAGAGAATTGGGATCAGCTGACTTAGCAGTTGGGGGAGGGAGGGTTACAAAAAATTTGGGGACACCACAAAAAAAAGCCTCTGGCACTCTGCCTGAATTTAAATCAAAAATAACATTTCAAAACATTTTAGGGGGTGTTTGGGGTAAAGCACTACTATGGAGCTGATAAAATACATTAAGTGACTACATGAGGTGAATATAGGGCAGGAGACACCATGCTGGAGAGGTTATTGAAGGGCAAATATGTATGAAGGACATAATAATAATTACATAAAAATCCAGCATGCATGAGGACAAAGGGGACATTCACAGCATATTACAATCATGGTAATTAGGGAATGAGGAAAGAAATACAATATATTATCAAACATTCAATACAATAAAATGTTAGATAAAAGGATAAAAATCTTACCTTAATATACTCCTTCTGCAGGACCTGGATGATGGCAGAACAGGTCTCTGGGATAATGATCCCCAGAGCCTGGGGGGAGATGCCTGTCGAGAACTTCAAGTCCTGCAGACTTCTCCCTGTCGCCAAATACCGCAAGGTAGCGACCAACCTCTGCTCCGCAGTGATGGCTTGCCTCATGCAGGTATCCTGCCTGCTAATATAAGGGGTCAGCGAAGCCAACAGACGGTGAAACACGGGGTCCGTCATCCTGAGAAAGTTCCTGAAATCATCAGGATTATTCTCACGGAGCAAAGGCATATGACAGAACTGGTCACGCTGAAGCAACCAATTCTTGGTCCATGAACTCCTCCCCACCCTGTTCATGGACTGGACTTGTGTCAAGGTCAGGACCCCAACACCAAGCCCCCGCACAGCACGAACTCTACGAGGAGTACGCATACGAAACATGGCTAGAAAACGGTCGGCTGCTCAGAACGAAGTAACAGAACGCACTGAAGAACAGCAAGGCCTGTGAAGAGCGACCTGAAAAACAGCAAAGAGTGGATCGCACAGAAAACTCCGATACGAACTGACTGCACGCACTGAAGAGCAGATACAAACCCACAAGCACAAACTGAATGGCAGAAAACGATCTGAAAGCCACGAGTCTGAAAAAGCGCGAATCGTCTCTCACCAAACTTTTACTAACACGAGATTAGCAAAAGGAGCCCAAAGGGTGCCGCGCTTGGTTCTGAACCGGCCTTTTCTAGTCTCGTCGTACGTGGTGTACGTGACCGCGTGGTTGTCGATCGGAAATTCCGACAACTTTGTGCGACCGTGCGTAGGCAAAACAAGTTTGAGTCAACATCCGTCGGAAAAAATCCGAGGATTTTGTTGTCGGAATGTCCGAACAAAGTCCGACCGTGTGTACGCCCTATAACGCTAAACTGGTAACCGTTAATTATTAAAGTGTCGCCTATGGAGTTCCGTAGTTTTTCCCCAGTGCGCGCAATTTTAAAGCGTAACATGTTGGGTATCAATTTACTCGGCGTAACATCAGCTTTCACATTTGTACAAAAATTTTGGCTAACTTAATTGTTTTATTATTATTTTTTTTTCATTTTTTTAAAATTCAGTAAAGTGTATCCCCCCCCCCAAAAAAAAAATCAGTTTGAAAGCCCGCTGCGCAAATACCGTGTGACATAAAATATTGCTATGGCCGTCATTTTATTTTCTACGGCCTTTGATAAAATATATATATATATATATATATATATATATATATATATATATATATATATATATATATATATATATATATATATATAATTTGGGGGTTCTAAGTAATTTTCTAGGTTAAAAATACAGATTTTTAGTTTGTAAAGAAGTGTCAGAAATAGGCCTGGTCTTGAAGTGGTTAACCACTTGAGCCCCGGACCATTATGCTGCCTAAGGACCAGAGGTCTTTTTCCAATTTGGCACTGCGTCGCTTTAACTGCTAATTGCGCGGTCATGCAATGCTGTACCCAAACGAAATTTGCGTCCTTTTCTTCCCACAAATAGAGCTTTCTTTTGATGGTATTTGATCACCTCTGCCGTTTTTTATTTTTTGCGCTATAAACGGAAAAAGACCGAAAATTTTGAAAAAAAATGATATTTTCTACTTTTTGTTATAAAAAAAATCCAATAAACTCAATTTTAGTCATACATTTAGGCCAAAATTTATTCGGCCACATGTCTTTGGTAAAAAAAAAGTTAATAAGCGTATATTTATTGGTTTGCGCAAAAGTTATAGCGTCTACAAACTAGGGTACATTTTCTGGAATTTACACAGCTTTTAGTTTATGACTGCCTATGTCATTTCTTGAGGTGCTAAAATGGCAGGGCAGTACAAAACCCCCCCAAATGACCCCATTTTGGAAAGTAGACACCCCAAGGAAATTGCTGAGAGGCATGTAGAACCCATTGAATATTTATTTTTTTTGTCCCAAGTGATTGAATAATGACAAAAAAAAAAAAAAAAAAAAAATATTTACAAAAAGTTGTCACTAAATGATATATTGCTCACACAGGCCATGGGCCTATGTGGAATTGCACCCCAAAATACATTCAGCTGCTTCTCCTGAGTATGGGGATACCACATGTGTGGGACTTTTTGGGAGCCTAGCCACGTACGGGGCCCCGAAAACCAATCACCGCCTTCAGGATTTCTAAGGGCATAAATTTTTGATTTCATTCCTCACTACCTATCACAGTTTTGAAGGCCATAAAATGCCCAGATGGCACAAAACCCCCCCAAATGACCCCATTTTGGAAAGTAGACACCCCAAACTATTTGCTGAGAGGCATGTTGAGTCCATGGAATATTTTATATTTTGACACAAGTTGCGGGAAAGTAACACTTTTTTTTTTTTTTGCACAAAGTTGTCACTAAATGATATATTGCTCAAACATGCCATGGGCATATATGGAATTACACCCCAAAATACATTCTGCTGCTTCTCCTGAGTATGGGGATACCACATGTTTAGGACTTTTTGGGAGCCTAGCCGCGTACGGGGCCCCGAAAACCAATCACCGCCTTCAGGATTTCTAAGGGCATAAATTTTTGATTTCATTCCTCACTACCTATCACAGTTTTGAAGGCCATAAAATGCCCAGATGGCACAAAACCCCCCCAAATGACCCCATTTTGGAAAGTAGACACTCCAAGCTATTTGCTGAGAGGCATGTTGAGTCCATGGAATACTTTCTTTTTTGACACAAGTTGCGGGAAAGTGACAATTTTTTTTTTTTTTGCACAAAGTTGTCACTAAATGATATATTTCTCACACAGGCCATGGGCATATGTGGAATTGCACCCCAAAATACATTTAGCTGCTTCTCCTGAGTATGGGGATACCACATGTGTGGGACTTTTTGGGAGCCTAGCCGCATACGGGGCCCCGAAAACCCAGCACCGCCTTCAGGATTTCTAAGGGCATAATGTTGTGATTTGACTCCTCACTACCTATCACAGTTTTGAAGGCCATAAAATGCCAAGATGGCACAAAACCCCCCCAAATGACCCCATTTTGGAAAGTAGACACCCCAAACTATTTGCTGAGAGGCATGTTGAGTCCATGGAATATTTTATTTTTTGACACAAGTTGCGGGAAAGTGACAATTTTTTTTTTTTTTTTTTTGCACAAAGTTGTCACTAAATGATATATTGCTCAAACATGCCATGGGCATATGTGGAATTACACCCCAAAATATATTCTGCTGCTTCTCCTGAGTATGGGGATACCACATGTGTGGGACTTTTTGGGAGCCTAGCCGCATACGGGGCCCCGAAAACCAAGCACCGGCTTCAGGATTTCTAAGGGCGTTAAGTTGTGATTCCACTCCTCACTACCTATCACAGTTTTGAAGGCCATAAAATGCCAAGATGGCAAACCCCCCCCCAAATGACCCCATTTTGGAAAGTAGACACCCCAAGCTATTTGCTGAGAGGCATGGTGAGTATTTTGCAGCTCTCATTTGTTTTTGAAAATGAAGAAAGACAAGAAAAATGTATTTTTTTTTTTTTTTTCAATTTTCGAAAGTTT